>NC_083224.1:126319105-126568446 GCF_032191835.1 Heteronotia binoei | reverse complement strand
GCCCTTTCAATGACAACCTCTACCAGAGCTATGGCTAACCGAAGGCTATTCCAGCAGGTGCAAGTGGAGGAGTGGGGAATCAAACCTGGTTCTCCTAGATAAGAGTCTGCACACTTAACCATTACACCAAACTGGAAGAAGAGGGAGCTCAGCATGGATGCCGTGCTGTTAAGTCTACCCTCTGAAGCTTCCATTTTTCTCCAGGGGAACTGATCTCCGTGGCCTGGAGATGTTGTAATTCCAGGAGAAATTGAGACCTGACCTAGAGGTTGGTCAAACTTGGAGATCAAACTTGAAATATATATTTGTGTCCTGAAAATGAATGCCATTGTTATAAAGCTGACACTTGGGCTGATGAATCAACCACAAATCACTGGTTAAATATTCAAGGAACAGTTTCTCATACAAAGCTCTCAGTGAAATACTGTCTGTGCTTAAATAAGTACTGCAAAGCTTTGGATAAATACTGTGCACATGAATCTCATCTTGAATCTGCAGCCCGCTCTATGAGAAATGTAATTTGCCTTCTTCAAACTGATAATGCTAGAAGCAAAACTGTCAAAGTCAATGAAAACTATTCCACTCATAAGTTGTTTGAAGACTGCAACTCATCTTCTTTTTCAGAACAACACTACATGAGACTACCAACTGAAAATTCTGGGGAAAAAGAAATTCAGTGAAAGAACAAATAACAATAGGAAAGTTTGTAAGGAAATAGAATATACACTCAATAGAAGCTTCACCAGATGGTAACAATAACAGTTCAAGATGTAAGTTTTTTATATGTACTTCACAAGTGTAATTATGAGACCAATAGTGCATGGAGAGGAAATAGCTTTTTGCACAAAAAGGAAGACCACTATTTTGCTTGTCTCCTTTGGCAGTAATACAGCCCTTTCCTTGACGTTGCTTGTGAGGGCTGTCCAAAACTTTAAAACTTATTTATATTGGACATAACAGCAATTAACAAAAGAAACCTTGCATTTCATGAAGCCTCAGAATGGAATGAACTTCACAGAAAAACATGACAAATAACCAGCATGAGATATTTAGCATACATATGCAAGATGAACAGATACACAAATGGAATAAAACAAAATGCCTGCCTAGAGCGTCACATTCAAACACCTGAAATACTTGTTCACGATTGGATGTGAAATACATAACTGGAGCAATGAAGATATACTTCCTTGGCAAGCAACTTGGAAAATGACTGATATTCCTATTTGTTGGAAGTGGCAGAGGAAAGGTAGAATTTAGTGCTGAAGGCTTGTTGAATCCCTGGAAGCATGCCATACAGCTCTGCAGTGTGTCTTTGCTACACTGCTGCTAGCTAAGCATGAGTTCAGTCTAGAGAAAGTGAAAGGCCAGTTACCTCCGTTCAAAGCAATTACTTTTAAGATGAGCCACCTCAATATATTTCATGCCGTGCTCAATTCTTTCCCTGAATGATGCAGTGAGACTGGGGGTGGATTATTGAGCCTGTCATGTTCTCAGGGTGCAGGTAGGCAGGAGTCCAAAGCCAGCCCAAGGTCAAAGTTCAGGAAGTCAAGCAGGAGCCAAGTCACCAATGCAGAATCACAAACTGGAATCAGAAGTCAATGTCCAAAAGCCAAAAGGTCAGTGTGCCAAGGAAATCAAGCAGGTCAGGATCAGGAAGGAGCATGGATGCAAGCCAGAGAATAGATCTGTTGCTTCCACAAGGTTACCAGGTCCTGGGTGGGAGCTAGATGGGAGTCTCAATCAGCCTGCTCCCTGGGTGGCAGTGACTCTGCAAGAACTCAGGGCTGAGAGATCTGAAGCATCGGCGTGCCTCATGTCTTCGCTCTGAAAGTTCTTTCCAAAGCCTGTTTCAAACTCTTGAGATGGGAGGAGGAGAGCTTGGAGGAGATTGATTGTCAACAGCTGACACTGGTGCCTGGAGAGTGATTGATGGGTCAGCTGCTGTTTGTTCAGCTGAGGAACTGACTGGCAACTCTTCCAGGTCTGTTAACCCTTCCAGCTCCTCCTCGTCAGGGCATCCACCCACCCACCCACCCATCCGCCCGCCCGTCCGTCCATCCATCCATCCATCCATCCATCCATCCATCCATCCATCCATCCATCCATCCATCCATCCATCCATCCATCCATTATATAAGGAGAACACAAGACAATGCTGTGGCAACTTTATTGCATTCTACCACTTTATCTATTGCTGATCCATCCCCACCCCCCCTTGACTTGTGAAATTACAGGGCCAAAGTGCCAAAGCCACAAGCAAAGTGTTTTAAGGTGCCCAAAGTCCATGGTGGTGTTCTTTTGTTTTAAAGTTTCTGCTCACTACATTTTTTCTTTTCTTATAGATCAATGATGCAACTATAGGAAAGAAAATGAAGAGCAATTGCTATGGCTTCAAAGAAGAAATATGTAAGAAAGTAAGTAAGATTCCCTTCTACCACAGAAAGCAGGAAATGATTAATTAAAAGCCAGGGCCCAGATTTACCATTGGGCCTGCTTGTGGCCCTGTAGGGAGGGTGGGGGAGAGCAAAGAGGGCAATGGTGGCCACGGCAGCTCTTACCAGCAGAATGGGGAGGAGGCTGGGCCACAACAAGCATGGGAAGCTTGGTCCCTTCCTGACCAAACACTGGGTCTATCTCACAGGAGAGGGCTGAGGGCTGGGGGCAGCCAATAAGGCCACTTAAAGCGCTGTGCTACCACATCTCACCATTTGGGTTTTTGGCCATCCACGCTCCCCTTCTTTCTTGTTGCTTCTGTCAGAGGAAGGAATTTCTGCTTCTGTTCATTTTCATACCTGTGTCAAGTACTGCAAGTTCTTCACCAATCAACACACCTTTAATTCCATTAAAGGTATTTAATGAATAAGCAAAGACATGACAGTCAAGCAGGTCTTGCTGAAACGGGAGCCAATGGTTCCTGTCCATACAGATATACTTCGGGTCTTTCCGTTACATAGTTCAAAAGCCAAAGTGCCAAAATCTACCAATCATCTCCCCCCCCCCCCCCTAAATAATGCAAGCCCCCTTAACCTAGCAGAAATGAAACTTGTGAGAGTCTGTGAGACTCTCTGTGAACCAGATAACTTCCGTGGCCTTGGAGGCTCAATAGCTAGTTTGTGTCGGTGTAGAAGTTAGCAGATTTGTGAACTGGCTGTGTCTGCCTCTGCCAGTTCATTCGATGAGAAATAGTTCAACACAGCCAACTCACACTGTGCTTCTTAAACTATTTACAAGGTTTATTATACAATATATACAGCTCTCCAACATAATGCTCCACCAGACGATCAATAATAGTGAGAGGATATTTGGTTCAGCACAGTCCGTTGTAATGTGGAAGCCAGTGTGTGACTTCTCAGCAGGGGCATTTTAGACACAAACCAGCAGCAAGACCTACCATGCAAAGTGCTCTGCAACTCTAATGTTTTTCCCTGTAAGATAGCAATTGTCAAAGATGACAAATGAAGCCATGATTTGTGTTGTATTTTGAATATTCTTTGAGTGACACACATAAGCACAGTCTGCCAAGCTGCATTTGTTGAGTCTCAGTAATCTCTGTACCTAATAAAATGGATATTAAATAGAGAAAAGCTGGGCAAGACAATGGGATCTCTCACTCAAAACTGCCAACCTGCTAGGTCCTTTCCTGAATCACTTTCGTATGAGGCTGAAGTTAGCCATAGTTACCATCAGACTGTCACACCGCTGAACCGCAGACAAGAGACCTTGTCTTCCACTTGCTCCAGGCCAGGTGCTTTGGCATCATAGTAGATCCTTATAGAAATCCACACCCATGACTAATACCAGGCTAACTCCCATCTAGACATCCTGAATCAAAAGTTACAGAAGTGGGACCATAATAACATGATGATGTAGCAGTATTCTTTAGCAGTGGGTCTCATTGGGTTTTATTGTGATTGAAATGGGAATTCAGCTCAGAAATAAATCTATGTATGGAAAAATCAACTGGTACAGAAAAGTAAAATAAATACAAGTGAATGCAACAATGAAAATACTGCTAGAATACACAAAAAGGACAGGAACTGATATCTGTTATCTAATTTTGAGGTTGATTCACACTCCCTATCCCATATATCTGATGTGGTCGTTCATTTTAGATTCCATTAAAATAGTTAAGCTTCAGGTATGAACTATTTGGACTTTTCAGACAGTGGCTCATTTCAGACATAATGTGAAACTGTTGCTTGTTTCAACTATAGTTAGTTTATGAAACCAGGATTCAGCAGATGATCCCATAGATTCTGGTTTGCTTTAGCAAAAACTAGCTTCAGACCTTTACCTTCCCCTACATATAACTTAACAGACCTGACTGCTGTCCCAATCTGCATTTCAGAGCCCGACAAAGGGCAAAGGTCTCACTGTGACCCAGACTCTTATCATTATCAGTAAGTTTATTAACATTTTAGTCCAATTTTATCAGAATTTATTAATTTAATTAATTTATATTTATTAGATGCCTTTTTTCCTTAAAGAGCTCAAGGCAGCTTACAACATAGAAAAAATACATAAAATAGAATATATACAAAACATGAAAACCAAAAATTACAATTATAGTTTAGGACTGCTAGTAACCTTAACTAAAGGTGTTCATAAATAAAACCTCATTCAACTGCCTCCTAAAGACTGAAAGTGAGGGAGCCAGCCCTGGGGAGGTTGTTTTATAATTGTGGGGCTGCTACTAAAAAAGACCTATTTGCTGTACCTACCAAACAAGCTCTTTTGGTTTATGGGAGAGTCAGGAGGGGTTCTCCCTGGGACTTTTAATTCCTGGCAGGAAATTATGGGGCAAAATGTTCCCTCAGATACCCCAGCCCCAAGCCATGCAGGACTATAAAGATTAAAGCCAACACCTGGAATTGGGCTTAAGTGTGAATCAGTGTAATTGCTTGTGACATTGGGGTTACATGTTCCCAATAGCTGCCCCCAACTAACAATCTAGCTGGAGCATTATGCAGCTTCCAAAAAAGGAAAATTAAATTCAGTAATCATTGCAGAATCTTAAGGTTTGTATAAAGCTAAGAGACCACATTGTGAAAAGGAGTCATCAACTGCAAGGGTACACTAGTGTTTGGTGACTTTGCAAGAAAACCAGTCTTTTCTTGATTACATCTATTCTGATTGGTGCTTTAATGACTGAAAAAGAGTTACTCTAAAATTTGCTCCAGTAGCTGGACTTTATGGTCAACAGCATGTTATAGTCATTAAGAGCACATCAGACTGATTCACAAAGTAGCAATTTTTTTTTGCTATATCTATGTTAAGTTTGACCTAAATTCCATGAAAAGGCCTCTTTTCAGCACATTACAGAAATTATAGTAGTGTCAGATCTATCACAAATGTAAGTAGTTTTCTTGAGTTATATATGAAAATGTAATCAGTGTTGTATTTAACTATAACTATTCTATGGTTTCCCTAATTTAATATAAAACTTGGTACTGCAGAATACTAAATCAGAAACTTCAAAATCCAGCTGCAAACATTGGGAAAATAGAAAAATAAAAGAGCCTGCAGCTAGGTCTGCATATTCTTTCATTCATTTATTTGATGATGGGAAGAAAGAATAATTGTGAGGAACATCTCAGGAAGAAGCTCTGTTTAACAGGGTGGCTTTAAAAATGAATATATTGCTAACAATATTTTCTTGCATACACACAGCTTACCTTCAGTAATGCAGGAAAAATCCTTGTGCTTTGGGGATAGCTGCTGATGGCAGCAACTTAAAAAAACCTGCACAGCTAGTCAGGTGTCCTTCTGTGCACAACTCCTGCCTGGCACTGCCCACTTTCTAAAAACACATAGAGGGTATCAGGAAAGGTACCAGTGAGCACCATGGTGCCCATGGGCATCACACTGGGGATCCTTGATCTATAGGGAGGGAAAAGCCAAATTCTCAAACATATTGCAATAACACAGACTGTCCCGCATCCCCATCCAACAGATGTTTGGCCATTTTTTTCTGAATACATCCAAAGGAATAGATCTTAAAATTGGTTCTTTGGTGAGCATTTAAGATTAATGATTAAACTTAATGCACATTTTAAAATTTACAATCCAGCTCTGCCTTGTTGATCATATTTAAAAAATCCCTCATATCCCTTGCTTTCTACCTATTATTCAAATTAGGGCCTATTCAAATATAGTATTTCTGAATTATCATGACTCTGAATGGTAGTTGTACAGAATCAAGCTTATTATGACTATGAATACTGACTGCAAACTGGTGCAAACACATTTGGCAGGCGAAATATACTTCTGCTGCAATCACTTGTTTAATTCAGTATCTTATATCACAGTAGAATGGCTTGGGCTTGTCAGATACTTAAACTGTAGGCCAGAGTGACCACTTGAGCAACTGTGGAAGGCTTTACTGTTCCATAAAAATTATTGGTGAGGAGGAAATCCTAGCCCTTAGAAAAGACCTTACTTGTCAGGTGATGGACCCCAGGAGCAAGAGACTTCAGCATCTTTCTAAGAGTTTTATTTTCTTCCAGAGTTTTTTGTCTTGTTAAATAATTTCTTGAGCACTCTGTTTGAAGGACTTTTGTTTTGTAGAGTGGACTTGTTTAATGAGATGTGGATTGAGTAATTTACCAGTACTTGCTACTGCCGGAGACATAGGATTTGAACGTTTTGTATTAATAGAGTAATTGCATATAACTTCACATTTACTGTTGTACAATATATATAAAGTTCACTGTGATATAAGATATTGAATTGTATGAGGAGTGCATTTCCCTGTGTTTTATATAGCTGAGTACACAGGAGCCCATATTTGCTATTGTTTGCAATCACTTGTGTGGCATGCCTTGGCTCTCAGCCCATAGCCACTATCAGACGCAGGCAGCTATTGAATGGCATTGGGGCTAAACAGTAACTGTAATATTCATTTCATTCTGCCCTTGTAAGCCATTTTTGTACCTGCCCAGTAGGTAAAATCAATTCTTCCCCAGGGTTAGGTCAGATTGTTGGGTCAGATAATTAATGGTGCAAGGAGGTACTGACTTCCATAAGGTTGTCTGAAAATGTACATGCACAAAATAACCTCATCTACAACAGGAACTTAAACACCAAAAAATAATACTGTTTTCAAAAATATACTGCTTATTTATAATCACTAGCAGACTGATTAATTTGCTCGCTGCTTATTTATACAATTGGCTGCCAAGCAGAATGTAGTGACTATAGGTACATAGGGGGAGGGGGAAACTAGATTTCCCAGTGCCTGGTGAGAACAAAGATGTGTGAATACTATCAACTGCCATCTACTGAGCTGCCTGAATATACTAAATGTAATCTGATTAACAGGTTCAAGTCGCTCATAAACAGTCAAACCTCTAGATAAGAAATCAGTTCCATACCTGTGAGCAGCAAGCAGAATCTGAGGGGAACTGCCTGTGTTAGAGGACCTCTTTATGACATTGGGCAACCTGACTGGGAACACAGTCTTCAGACTAGTGACATAAAGTGTTGCTTTACTCTGATGGAGAGACTCTCCATACAGTCCACCTGAGCCATGTGGTATGGTATCTTATTTATTTATTTATTTATATTTAGACTTATATCCCGCCCTTCTCACCGAAGTGGCTCAGGGCGGCTTACAACATTGTAATTCACATAAATTCAGCTTAAAAACATTTACATAGTGTAACGTACTCGAAGCGGAGATGAGAGTAGGGCAACATAGTTTATTAGGAGCACGTTGCAAGAGAGAGAGCACGCGGGCCAGGCCCCGCTTATATACAATTCCCGGTACAGCCTACTGGGTCGGTCAGGCCAATCCTGACCTGTTGAACTACCCACCGCAACTGTTGATTGGCGGGTGATTCCGCGCCCTGCGCTGGAGGCTTCTGGGACAGCCCAGTTGCCTCTGCGCGGGGCGCATGTTGTTACTGATACACTACACCCCTCCCCCCCTAGTTAAGGAACATAGTCCTTGAGATACGCGGGAGGTCGGCGCTCCCGGGTGGACCGTCTAGGGAGGTCCGGTGGGGGAGGCGCTGCTTCCGCGGTTGGTGCTTCGGTGGCCCATGGTGTGGCCGGAGGCGGCGGGGCTGGCTCAGCGGGTCTTTCGGGCTCGGACCGTTCTGGTGTTCCCTGCGTCGGCGTGATGGGCGTTGGGGCCTCGTCCTCAGGTCGGCTCTCGGTTGGCCCCTCCCCAGACCACGCCTCTTCTGTGTCCGCCGGCTCCTCCGGTAGCGTGCGGCGGCGCAACTGGTCTATGTGCCGCCGTAATACCTGGCCCCCCTCGGTTGATATATCATAGTGGCGGGACCCCGTCACTCGTAGCACTCGGCCCGCCACCCAATCAGGCCCCCTTGCATAGTTCCGGGCATAAACTGGGTCGCCCGCAAAGAACCCCCTGACTGCGTCCCGAACCTCGGGGCTCTCGCGGGTGTCTGACGCCCGGTCGGGGTGTAGTCTGTCCAGTCGGGTTGTCAGCTTGCGTCCCATTAGGAGCTCTGCCGGGCTCACCCCTGTGACCGGGTTGGGGGTGACCCTATTGTCGAAAAGGAATGCCGCTAATCGGTGGTCCCAGTCACCCTGCACAATTCGGCCCAGGGCTTCTTTCGTGGTGCGGACCATCCGCTCCGCCTGGCCGTTGGTGGCTGGGTGGAAGGGGGCAGATCTTATGTGCCTAATCAGGTATCTATGGAGGAACGCCTGGAAGTCTGCAGACGTGAACGCGGTCCCGTTGTCTGAGACTATGGTGTCCGGGATACCGTGTGTGCATAAGACCCTGCGCAGCGCTCGGATTGCGGCGGCGGATGAAGTGGACCCTACGGGGATGACCTCCAACCACTTGGTGTAGGCGTCCACTATTATCATGAAGATCTGCCCCTGGAATGGCCCCGCGAAATCGAGGTGGAGTCTCGACCATGGTTTCCGGGTTGACTCCCACCTAGTGGTGGGGGCGCTGGGAGGCTCGGGCCGCGACTCTTGACACGTTTGGCACCGTCGGACCCAGCTCTCTATCTCCCCATCCATCCCCGGCCACCAGACGTAGCTTCTGGCCAAGGCCTTCATTCGGACTATGCCGGGATGGGTCTCATGTAAGGATTCTAGGACACGCTTTTGCAGCGGGGGCGGAATCACCACCCTACTTCCCCATAACAGGCACCCCTTGTGGGCTGCTAGTTCCTCCCTCCTGGTCTTATATGGCTTGAATTCTTCCCCCATGTTCCCCTCCGGCCAGCCCCTCACCACCCAGTCGAGCACCCGTGCTAGTGTCTTGTGTTTCTGGGTGGCCTTGGCGACCTCCGCTGCGTGTAGGGGCGGCTCCGGGAGGCTCTCCATTAGCATGACCTGGTGTGCGGGGGCGGGGTCTGGACCCGTTTCCGGAAGCGGCAAGCGGCTGAGTGCGTCCGCGTGACCCATAGCCTTGCCGGCCCTGTGTACCAGTGTGTAAGTGTAGGAGTTGAGGAATTGGTTCCACCTCAACACGCGCTGCGACAGTATTTGGGGGGTTTGACGGTCGGGGGCCAGCAGACCTAAGAGGGGCTTGTGGTCTGTAGCTATGGTGAACCTCCACCCATACAGGTATTCATGGAACTTGCGGACCCCCGCCACGATTGCCAGAGCCTCCTTGTCTATTTGCGCGTAGTTGCGCTCGGCTGGTGTCAGTGTGCGGGAGTAGTATGCGACCGGTACCTCCCTCCCGTCGGGGAGTTGGTGCCCCAGGACTGCTCCCACCCCGTATGGCGACGCATCGCAAGCCAGGATGATGGGGAGGCCCTCGTCAAAATGGTGGAGCACCGCATTAGACACCAAAACATCCTTGACTGCCTGAAACGCGGCTGCTTGGCGTTTGCCCCAAACCCAAGGGGCTTTTTTGTCCAGCAGGCGGTGCAGGGGCTCTGCTAGGGCCGCCTTGTGGGGGAGAAATGAATGGTAAAAGTTAAGCACCCCCAAGAAGCTTTGTAGCTCCGCTTTGCAGGTGGGGGCTGGCGCTTTCACAATGGCTCGGGTCTTTTCTTCCGTTGGGTGGATTCCCACTGCGTCTACGGCGAACCCCAGGAACTCCACCCGTGGGACCCCCAGCAGGCATTTCTCCCTCTTGACTTTGAGCCCCGCTGCCTGGAACCGGCGGAGTACCTCTCTTAGGCGGTTGCCGAATTCTTCGGGGTCCGGGGCGGCGACTAGCACGTCATCAAAAAACGGCTGGACTCCGGGGATCCCTTTCAGGAGAGCGTCCATTATACTCTGGAAGATCCCGGGAGCGACGCTAACCCCGAATTGAAGCCTCCTCACCCGGAAGGCCCCCCTGTGTGTCACTATAGTTTGGGCTTCCGCCGTCTTAGCATCTACCGGGAGCTGTTGGTAGGCCTGTGCCAGGTCCAGCTTCCCGAAGATCTTGGACCCCGCTAGGGCAGCCAGAACGTGGCTCACCACCGGCACTGGGTAGGGGTTATCCTGCAGTGCCTTGTTTATCGTGCATTTATAGTCTGCACAGATCCGCACCTCCCCGTTTGGCTTGATAGGGGTTACGATGGGGGTCTCCCAGGTGGCGTAGTCCACGGGCTCCAGGACTCCCTGGGCTGTGAGGCGGTCTAGTTCGGCCTCTATTTTTGGCTTTAAAGCGAACGGGACCCTCCTCGCCTTGAGCCGAATCGGCCTGACCGTGGGGTCTAGCGGTAGGGAGATGGCCGGCCCTTTGTAGCTCCCTAGAGAACCATCGAACACGTCAGGGAACTCTTGGCATATCTCCCCGAACCCCCTGGGTGTTAGGGTTTGCCCCACCCCTTCCAACCGGATCCCCAAGGGTTTGAACCACACCAGTCCTAGCAGGGTGGTAAGCTGGCGCTTTACCACCAGGATGTCCAGCGGGCCGTAGAAGGACCCCCGCTTGACTTGCACCCACGCCCACCCCGCGATTTGCACCGGATTCTTCTGAAAGTCCCGGAGTATGAAGATCGCCGGCCTTAGTTGCAGCCGCTGGGGGGGACACAGCTTCCTCAGGGTTTCCTCCGCTATAATGGAGATGGAGGAACCAGAGTCCACTTCCATTTGGCAGGGGTTCCCTTCGATGAGGACCGCCATTTTGATTTTATCGGGGGTGGAGAGGGGCAAGTTCAGTACCTGCAGGGACGTGGAGTCCGTGGAGTGGAACTCCGCCGACTCGTGATGCGTGGTCGGCCTCCGTCGGTTGGGCTTGGCTCGGCAAGCCCTCGCAATGTGGCCCATTTTTCCGCAGCTCCGGCAGTCCCAGGTCCGGTACCGGCAGTCCCGCCTGTCGTGGGGGTCGCCGCAGCTGGCGCACTTGGTGGCCGGGACCCTCTCCGTCGCTGGGGGTCGTTCGGCCGCTCGGGGGTGTTGGGCGGCTCTGCTGGGTGGCCCGGCTGGGCGGCGCAGCTGGTGGGCTTCTTCCTCCTCTGGGCAGTCGTGGTCCAGCTCCCCGTGGTGGGCGGCTTCTGTCCGGGCCTTGGGGAAGGTCCTGGAGGTTCTCTCGAATGCCACCGCCTCGCTGAAGGCGCTCTGGAGGGTGAGCTCTTCTTTGGCGAAGAGCTTCTGCTGGAGCCTCTCGTCGCGGAGGCCCCACGTGAATCGGTCGGCCAGGGTGTCTTCCAGCTGGGGGAAGTTGCAGTTCCCGGCGATCTTGCGGAGGGCCGCCAGGTAGTCGGCG
Source organism: Heteronotia binoei (assembly GCF_032191835.1). Lineage (NCBI taxonomy): Eukaryota > Metazoa > Chordata > Lepidosauria > Squamata > Gekkonidae > Heteronotia > Heteronotia binoei. The sequence goes on along the minus strand of NC_083224.1, from coordinate 126,556,808 downwards.
GCCGATTCCTCCACTGCCTGGTCCCTTCTGTGGAACAGGAACCGACGGGCCACCCGCGAAGGCTGTGGCGAGAAATGGCCGGTGAGGAGTCTGATGATCTCCTCGTAGGACTTCTCCGTGAGGCGGAAGGGAGCCGAGAGACCCTTGGCAATCTCGAACGTGGCTGGCCTGCAGACGCTCAGGAGAACGTCCCTCTTCGTGCCGGCGTCGGTGACCTTGTTGGCCCTGAGGTAGAACTCGACCCGCTCCGCGTAGGACTCCCAGCCCTCGGGATTGGCGGGGTCGAATGTCTCGATGCAGCCGGTGGTTCCGTTCTGTGTGGCCATGGCGGCGGCGGTCAGGACTCGTGGTTGCCCTAGATCTCAGTGGTAGCCGCTGAGGCTAAGATCCCATCCTCGTCGCCAGTGTAACATACTCGAAGCGGAGATGAGAGTAGGGCAACATAGTTTATTAGGAGCACGTTGCAAGAGAGAGAGCACGCGGGCCGGGCCCCGCTTATATACAATTCCCGGTACAGCCTACTGGGTCGGTCAGGCCAATCCTGACCTGTTGAACTACCCACCGCAACTGTTGATTGGCGGGTGATTCCGCGCCCTGCGCTGGAGGCTTCTGGGACAGCCCAGTTGCCTCTGCGCGGGGCGCATGTTGTTACTGATACACTACACATAGTAAAGTTAAAACCATAATTAATAAAACAGAACAAAAGTAGGAATAAAAAACCAGCGGTCTGTAAATACATTTTTAGTGCCATCCAGAAAATATTCTCATTGTCAGTTAGATGTTATAGGCCTGCCGGAAGAGGGCTGTCTTACAGGCTGAGCTATCTTACTGTGCTGAGTCACTGTCATGTAGAATCAGGGAGGTTCCACGCCTAAGTTATGATACTCGAATTCATATGTATACGTGCCATGGTCTGCTATGTTTATTATTATTAGCTTTACAGCAGATAAATATACTAGTACAGTCAGACTACAAATGTTCTTAGGAATTAATATGATAACCAAGAAATCATTTATGTTAAGAAACTGGAGAATATTCCACACAGATTAGTAATTGCAATACACATCAATCTGCATGCTATTTTATCTGTTGTGTTAAAAAAAAATTGGTAGTCATGGAAACATGCTCACATTCAATCTGCTTCTTTTTTAATGCCACTTCTTATACCATTACACCATTTGTCCTTTTCTACTAGTGAAGAAACTCTGTTTTCTTTCAGCCAAAGAGGCTCATTAACTGCTGGATGAAATGTCAAATCATAGGATTTTATAACGATCCTATTCCAGCCTCTTCTAGGATGACTCACTGGAAAATCTTTGCCTGTGCTCTTTGCAAGTAAACTTGCTCGTTTGTGTTTAAAAAAAAAAAAAAAAAAAAAACAGGAGGAAAGGTAACTTCCAGCCATTTCCATTCAAACATTTGATGAGCAAGAGAGATACACTAGCATCCAAACATCCTATAGAATCTTACCTTCATTGTAGAAGTGTTACTTATTTGACAGCCCAATATTAAAACATTATAGTGGCAAACCCCACTCCCAAGAACAACTTAGGAGACTAAAAGTTATCTAACACATGCTTCACAGGTTAAATTGATACTTACCCATCAGCTCTGCTGCAATTTTCAATTTTTATGTCAAAAGCCCTAAAATTTATCATTTAGTTACATCAACCAGGGCTAATATAATAGGAAAAAACCTGAGCTAAACCTACCAGGTTCAATACTTATTTTGATATCTAATGCATTTCTATACTGAAGTCTCACATCCAGGGCTTTTTTTCAAGCAGTAACGCACAGGAATGCAGTTCCAGCTGGCATGGTGTCAGGGGTGTGTGACCTAATATGCAAATTAGTTCCTACCGGGCTTTTTCTACAAAAAATTGTGCAACACAATGGTGATGTCAGGGGTGTGGCCTAATATGTAAATGAGTTCCTGCTGGGCTTTTCTACAAAAAAAGCCCTGCTCACATCTATTCAATATTCATTGTAAAACCAATACAAAAGTCTACAAAAACACTAAGGTCACTTCATTTATTGAAATCTTTAATAGCAGTAATACAAAAGCAAATCTATAATTTAAACACATCATATAGTAATTAACCTGAGTAACTGCTATCAAACAGAGAGAAAGGAAGAAGTTTGAAGAAGCTAATCCTTCTGAAAAAGCTGAGCAAATAAAAATGTCTTTACTAGAGCTGAAAAATTATCCAATTCAAAGCCAAGAGAGGATTATAGTGAAGGTGCCACAATGGGGAAAAAAGCTCTGCCTTTGTTAGTCACTCAACTCCCTTCTGAGGGTATTGGTAGTGGTTATAACATAACAATTGGGCAAACTTCTATGGGAGCAGGCAGTCCTACATGATACATCCTTTTAGATCTGGGAGTAAACACTGCCATGAATATTTGCTGAATAAAAATGCTGACTAAAGATCAGGGGCCAGCTGGAAGAAGGGGAAACACCCCGATGAATTTCAGAGTCACTTCTAGTCTGGCTAGTTGACAGTGAATAACCAACAGCTTAATCCTGAGCTCTGGATACCAGCACATAGCCAGTGCAGCAATGGGAATAGGTAGTCACTCTCCTAAACTCTCTTAATCAGGGGTCATTTTGTAGAAAAATAGGTTGTGGAGCTCATCCAGGGATTGTTATGCAGCTGCACATACTATTCAATGGACAGGGAGGTAGAACTCTCAGAAGGACGAGGTGGAACTCTCAGAAAGGCTCAGGAGCTGTGCTCCTGTGAGCTTCCACTGAATCTGAGGCCTGCTCTTAATAGAGAAAAGTAATGGCAAAACAAAAAACCCAACTCCAGGAAGTCAAGATAGCCTCAGAGTACTAGTGCAGAGCGCATGCTTACTTCACGCCAGCCATTTGTAACTTTTTTGGACAGCTGGTCTGGTGTAGTGGTTTAGAGTGTCAGACTAGGATGTGGGAGACCCAGATTTGAATCCCTATTCTGCCATGGCAGCTTACAGAGTGATTTTGGGCCAGTCACATGCTTTCAGCCTGACCTACCTCACAAGGTTGTTATTGCTGGAGTGAGCACATCAGCATGCCTGGATATTGCGAGTATACGTCACTCTAGGTGTGTATAGATATAGGAGTTACCTCCTTGAAGGGGATGCCTCTCTTTGTCTTAACTTAGGAGCTGTCCTCTGATCCCTCTGCTCTTTCTTGTCCTTTCACTCTCTCTTAGCACTATTAGATTATATTTTTAGACTGTTTTTAGATTATTTAAATACTTAATTGTTAACTGTATTGAACTGTATAATCTTGTTTTATTGTTTTAATATGGCTCTTGCCATGTCCTGTAAGCCACCCTGAGCCTGCCTCGGCAGAGAGGGCAGGGTATAAATAAATTATTATTATTATTATTATTATTATTATTATTATTATTATTATTATTATTATTATTATTATTATTATTATTATTATCTTCACATGGCCTTCCATGAAGACACATCTCTCTTCAGTCTCTCCTGTAGATACAATGCCCTCATACTCCCAAACACACAATGCTGGATGTTGGCCATTTGTGATGGAGAAATTTTCTTTAAATTAGGCTTCTTTCTCTTCCTTTGACTGCAACCTGAATGTGAACTGGATCTACTTGAATCAATGTAAATTTACTTTTTTTTTGCAAGGTACTTCTTGGGAGATTTATTTACTGCACTCAGTAAACTTCTATAACTCGGCAAAACTCTACTATATTAACCAAATATCCCAATAGTTGTTAGGAGAGGAAAACAAGTATGCAGCTTTGGGTTTCCATTGGGAAGAAAGGAAGTATATAAATGAAATACTGGAGTATAAATTAAGTAAATAAATAAACAGATATTTTTGCTCTGCCCCTGGTGTAATACATCTTCAAGCCTTCAGAGCCCTCCATGCTTTTGCCAGGACTGTTACCTCAAGGTCTCTTGACCTCTCTGTGTGTTATTGCTAAGTTCAAGCTATCTGCTTTTAAAACTAGAAGAAGGTTTACCAGGTTTTTTTAACCCTCCCAGCAAGGAGCTTCTGTCTATTTCCTGGCTGTTCCTCCTGTTAAGCGCTTCTGTGCTAAAAAAAATTTTCCTGTTTGAGCCAATTTCCTTCCAGGTTGGCCTGAATGGTTGGTTCTGAGGTTTCTCTGACAGCTTCTATGGGGCTAGGGGAATACAGTGTGCCACTAGGATTCCCAACTCCAGATTCCCAACTTCCCGGGAAGGGACAGCACTGGAGCATAATGCCATAGAGTCTACCCAACATACCAGCAATTTTCTCCAGAGGAACATCCTCAGTATAGTCTGGTGATCAGTTGTAATTCTGGGAGATCTCCTCGTCTCACCTTGGGGTTGGCCATCCTATGTGCCACAGCCACCTTGCACCCACCTATGCATCCATAGAACATAAGGGGAGAAAGAAATACAACAAGAAATACAACAGCTTCTATTATAAGAAGGACATCGTAGTAGGAATCCTGTAATATGTTAGATGCAGAGATATTAAAGAAAACATTTGGCTGAGGTCTCACAAAAACAAGGAGAAAAAGATATGGACACCCTTGCTGGTCTCTGTAGTACCAAAAGAACATTATGATCAGGTGCACCCAGGAAATATAAGGCTCCTTGCTCCTTCCTATTGAAAGAGATAATGGCATTGGTCTTTGACATACTTCCTAATATTGCACCAAACCCTTCCCCACCACTGCTTTTGGCTATTTTGAAATGCAACATTTTGCAGTGAAAATGAAGGTCTTGTTATGACTGCTTTAACCGATTCTATATTTAGTTCAAACAGCTGTATACAAAGGAAATAGGACAAGACAAGCTAAGAAAGGAATGAAGTTAGGAAAAATAATGATGGAGACACAGTTAAGGCAGATCAGTGGGGAGGCATCATTTAAATCAGTGTTATATTTTTAAGAAACCATTTGGCCTGGACTTGGGGCAAGAAAGAAAGTGGGGAAAAACTAGAATCAAGGGATTCACTGACTTCCTGAATCCCATGTAGAATTTAGGAATCCCCCTTCTCCTGGACATTGCAGTGGACTTCTGTGTTGGAAATCAATAAGTTCTTGCCGCAAGATGCTAGATGCTTTATGGTTCATTTATTATTCTCAATTATACGTTGAAGTACAACATCATGGAAACTGATAATGTTGTTAACAATTATCCTTAAGGATAATTATCCTCAAGGTTGTTACAGTTCTTCTCAAATTAAACATTTGTGCTGTTGGATTCCACAATCCCTGTTGACTTTATTAATGTAACTTTTGGGTGGTTTCCCTTCTAAAGACTAACATATTCTTTTTCAATATTAACAAAAAATAACCTGCACACTGTCCATCCATTTTTATACACTTACTTCTAAATACACTTGGTTACAACTGCCCCACAAGTCCAACTGATTTCAGTATGAATTACTTCCAAGTAAGTATGCTTGTAAGTATTTAGTTGGTCACATTACTGACACTGAGAAGTACCAGCATAATAGTCAAATGAGTGGGAGAAAAAGGGTTCATTCATACACACACTAAATAACGTGCTTTGCAACTGGACTTTTACTGTGTAAAAACAGCAAAATCCACTTGAAAGCAGACACCATATGAAAGCACCCAAAGAGAGAAAGGTGTGATAAGTATCCAAATAGCTTTCGTCTCCCCCCCCCCTTTTTTCTTTATCAAAATGCAGCTCTAAGGGGTTGCAAATCTGATTGAAGCTCGGATGGGGGATTCACCTCTGTGTGTAAAAAAGATAGGGTAGACTTTAAGCTTTCATTTCTGCCATTTTTCCAAAGGAAGTTGCTCACCAGCTGCTTTCCCATCCAGATATGGTGGGGGAGAGACATATGAGTAGCTAGGAAGCAATTTGTATCAGAAAAGTAGAAGAATGGGAATGGAAACCCCCCCTTTCCACACCCCTGCTTCAGTTAGATCTAAAATTTCATTTTTTAAAAAAGTTCTGCATTTCATTATTTCAAAAGCTATCCAGGGGTTGATCATGCATCTCCCAGTGTCTGGCTCTTAGCTTATATTCAGACTGCAGAGTGGTTCTCAAAATGCATGATTCATAAGAACATAAGAAGAGCCCTGTTGCATCAGAAAAATAGCCTATCTAGTCCAGCATCCTGTTCCTCTGGATGGCCAACAACAGGGCACAGAGGCCGAGGACTTCCTTCTATGTTGCCTCTTGGTTCTGGGATTCAGAGTCTTAGTGTCTCTGAATATGGAAGTTCCCTTGAGTCCTTATGGCTAGTAACCATGATAGACTTACCTTCCATGAATCCCCTTTTAAAGCTGTTTATTCCTATGGCCATTACTATATCCTCTGGCAGTGAATTCCACATTTTAATAACTCTCTGTGTAAAGTAGTAATTCCTTTTGCCTGTCCTGAACCTACTGCCCATTAACTTCATTGGATGTATTTCAACAGAATTTGAGTTAGTAAATCATCTTAAAAACCATGCTTTTTGGATATCAATGTGCACATGACATAGATCATTTCCCATATTTACAGAGTCAATACGAAACATGATGAGAAATGTCTAATTTATGAAGCTATTCCTGATACTTCACCAGCATATCTTGTGAGAGGGAGGCAAGAAGATTAACTTCTGAATCTTAGCTTTCTTGAAATGTTGCCTTTTAAAATGTAAACTGTTCATAAGGGTAAGAAAGGACTTTTACTGCATAATTATTTCCCCCCTAAATGTGTGTGCATATGTTTAAAAGCGCTGTGAAGCCTCAATAGGTTTTTGATTTGTTATTTTTATGAACAAGCCTGGGTACATTATCTCCTAAAACAATCTACCAGCTGTTAAATGTTTGCTTTTACGATTCAGAGAGCTTCAGCTATAGAAGAGACATTTAGCTGCTTTTTGTGTAGCAAGGCTGAGAACTGCAAGTAAAATAAAAACCCAAGGCATTTGGTTTGCCAAGAGATCAAAGAAACTGTGGAACTTTGATGCAAAGGATCTACATCACTAATTTTTTCAAAGGTGGCATTACATGAAGAAAATGGAGGAGGGATAGTATGTTGTTCTTACCTTATTGAGGTCTACACATGAAAATACCCTAGACAATATGGAAGTGCAAAGAGAATGGTAAGAAGTGCACAGTTCCTAAGGGGCTTGTCAACAACCATGATCTTTTACAACTCAGAAATAATATTTGTTTGTGCCCATAGCTCGCAATGTCAATTTGGTAGGCATTGGGCAGTTGTATCAGGCTTCAGTGGTTCCAAGTGCATTACCAATGCCACCGTCTCCTATATATATAGCTGTAATGTGTCTGAATCTGTTGACTGTTAGACAAAGTACTACAATTGGGATTGGGCTATCAGGTAGTTTTTACACTAGCAATGAAAAGTTATTAAGCAATATGTTCATAAAATGAAGTGTGCTTCTGTGCCTTTCAAATAGCCGAAATATAGTATTAAATTCTGGCATTTGCTGTTCTTTATAAATACCCTGTATTTGTGAGGTAATTCTGCAGAACATTAAGTCCTGTGTTTCTTTAGTTGCCATGGTGAAATTTCATTTTCTCCCTTCAGTTACAGAATAAGAAGTTGTTTCTGAAACTCACATTAATTGTTGCAGTGCATTCTAAGATGCTAAAAAATATCTGTGAAGAGACAATGATCTCAGCTTGCAATAAACAAAATCCTTTTATCAAAACTTCAACAAATCAAATATTATCTTTTTAAAGCATCTAAGAATGTTAGGCTATCTGGCAACAGTCATGCAATTACTGCACTCCAAAGGTTGTTCTCATTGCTAATCAAGCTAAGTCCCTTTCAGCATTTCTCAAGCCACAGACACAGAGCCTAGGGACACAACTATCTCTTCCAAGAGTGCAGCCCCGCAGGGCTGGCTCGCCCACTAGGCAAACTAGGCAGTTGCCTAGGGTGTCAGCAGGGTGGGGGTGCTGAAATTGGCCCTCCCCCCTCCCCATACCTTAGACAAATCCCTAGTTTGCCTCTTCCTCTGCTTGCCCTCATCTTCCCCTCACCCATAGCTTCAGCAATGGAGAAAATAGAGGCTTTGCTCTGCAGCTGCTATGCGACTGAGCAAGCCTTTCAAAGCAAGCTGTAATGCCAAAGGAAGCAAGAAAGAGGGAGAAGGAAGCAGATCAGCCAGTTGCTCGGGGACCTGATAGGAGCCCTCCAGGGCCTGATTCAGCCCCTGGGCTGCATGTTTGACACCCCTGATCTAGAGGCCAATCACTATCTATTGTGACACCTAAGCTTGCACAATGGGGATGATCTCTGGAGCTGGAACAGGTTTCTGCAAAACAATCCTTCTGGCTTGGACTGTATTGTGTAAGTTATTGCTTTGGCTGTCTGGCAAGATGAGTCTTTTGTCCAAGTGTGAAGATGTGACTGTGCTTCTATCATTGATCATTGGCTCCTCCATGGCATGTTCAGAGTATGTGGGGCTCGTGTCTCACCCTCATGGCACTGGACAAGAACCAAAGTTGTTGTTTTAGGACATTACAGGAACATGGCTTCTAGGGATGCTGCTTACTAGCACTGTCTTCAGACGACAGGGACACAGTTTTGGGCAGCTCTGCTTGGAAGCGCGACCTGGAGTCCTTTCCTGGTAGTAGAAGCTCAAGCGGTCATACCAACATCAGGAACAGACACATGAACTGTCTGGAGGCTGGTTTTCTGGAACTGCTGCATAGTTCACACAAGGCAATTGTCCATACTGGGCTGCCTTTAGCCCCAATACTTGGTGTCCAGAAAAGCTGAATGTCCATATAGTTTTGTCTTTCAGTCCATGGTAACCAAAAATCCTGCAAACCTAGCACTAAGGCCAGAGTGAACACAGTCCATTAAGAGTGATAACAAGGGGGTCTAGGGCTAACAACATTGGCCAGCCAGATGTGTCTGTGAATCCAACTAGCAGTGGGGAAAGCAGCAGCTACCTCATATAATTGTCTCCAAAAACTGGAATTCAGACATCTCCCTCTGAACATGGAGGTTCTATATAGCCATTATATCTAATGGACCTATATCTAATCACTCATGGACCTATACAGCTCCATGAATCTATTTAATCCTTTTAAAAAAAGTATTATAAGCCACTGGATGTTACCTCTTATAGTAGTTTATTCAGAAATTAATGATGCAGTGTGTGTACTTCCTTTTGTCTGTCCAGAAACTATTGCTGATCAAGTTCCCTATGGATGAACTGTAATAGTGAGGAAGAAAAAAGTCACCTTTCATTGTCTTGACACAATTTGTTACTTTATGCCTCTACCTTTGCATAGTTTACATATCTACACAAGCCATTATAGTTGTGTAAAAGAAGGAGGGGCAGCTTTCCTCACCTCTTCTCAGAAAAACTGTTCCTGCCAAAAATGCCCTTTTCTTCTGTCTATTATATTCTGGAAAACCCCCTTGTTCATTGAATAAGCCCCCAAGGATTCCCTAGATCATCTATTCAGTTTGCATAGCTTGTGCCTCTCAATATTTGTCTATAGCCATGAGTCTAATTTGGCAATTTTCTATTTATATTTGCATATACATGCACTACTATAGCATACACTTTTTTATATCGGATTAACTGGGCTTTAATGGAAGTTTGATACCCACAGCAGTGAAGTTGTATTTAAACAAAAACCCATTGCTTGAACAGTGCTTAAAATGTAATTAAATCACTTCTAATTATTGTGAGGGAGTAGTCACTAATTTCTGATCTCTATTTTCATATGTGCTTTAGCAAAACATAAAACAAGTTATGTTTTAAAACCACAAATACAAATTATAGTCACATACTTAAGTTTGAGTATCATCTTTTTAAATATACTATTCTGTCCACAGTATGAATAACAGTTTTCTATTCTGCATTTAAGTATATTTTAACTCCCCAGTCAGGATAGGGGTGAAGAGGAATGAGATTTGAAGGGGGGGGCACAGAAGAATTAGAAGGTGGTACAAGAGAGAAATGAAGGCATCTTAGATTGATTGATGGGCTGGGCTTAGCAACATCTCACGATTGACAAGTGCCTTGTCTCTGTTGTAGCTACAAAAGTCTGCAGCCATGGAAAGCATTCTACAAAGTTGCTACTTTAGAAAACACAGCAAATGGTACCAGAAAATAAGAGTTTTTGACTATTTGCTGTGATCTGCCTTCCCTGCACTGCTAGTGGTTGCAGTGCTGTACTGAAAGTAAAATAAAATGCATTCACTTACTGCAGGATGATCCCATCAAAATGACCTGAGCTCAAAATTTTGTACCTCCAGTTTGCTCCCCTTTCAGCAGTCCTGGCTTTTCCCTAGCAGAGCCAACTGCTTGCCAGTGAGAATTTTGGGGAAGGCCCAGTGCTAGATCCTCCATGTAATACATGAAGGCTAGTTCATCTGCTGACAATGCAATCCTAAACAGTTACATCTTTTAAAGGATAAGGCCCTGCTGTGGATGCAGTACTGGGAAGGACTGGGACTTTCCCCTGAAGCAAGATAAAAAAAATTTCCTTCACATTGTGATGGTATTGAAATTGTCCCTTTTCTCTGTAATAAAGGCCACAGAGACTAGGGGAAGCATCACCTGGAAGTGACATCACATCCTCTCCAAACTCTGTAACCCCCCTCTCCTGGTATTTGCTAAGGTAGTGTTGGGAACTCTACTTGGGGCACTAGATCAATAGGTGTATTTTGGTGCAGGAATAGTAGAGTGTGAGCAAAAAATATGGACATTTGCAAAACATTACAGCCACTCTTTTGTCACTGAAATTACATCCGCACCTTAGAATAAAATTGCAAAAATGTTTGAATATTGAGCCCTGACTTGCAGAATGGTGGTTTGAAGAAAAACCACCTTAGATACACCTACAATAACTTCTGGCACTATAGACATAATTGTTAGTTATCTGAAAATATCTAAAGGTAGGTGGTTAAAAGCACTTGCTTTCATGCTGCTTGTTCAATGTGGCTTATTGTCACAGCAACGGTGGCCCCAATCACAAAACCTCTTTCAGTACCATGGAGACTGTCAAAAATAACCATAGAAGCTGTGCAAATGGGAGGGGGAAATCTACTCTTTGCGACTGAAATTAATTATTTTGTATGAAATATAAATCAAGAAAGTAAAAGGTATAGAGTTCAGATATATGTATACACTTTCACAAAATATATTGAAGTGCAAGACTAGAAATCCCAGCAGGGTCCAGTCAGCCTGGCATCTATACGTTTGGTATTGGTATCAAGGAATTTGAAATGTTCAATGCTATGCCTGGCTAACTCATTAAAAAACAGAGCTGATGCTTTAAATTTATACTAACTCATGAATTGATACCAAGAGCAACAATCAATACTTGTTGCTACTTAACTATGGCAACAATGTTAATGATAGCATTAAAAGGAATCCAGTTTCATCAACTATTCCAAAATAAAAATAAATCCAGGCTTCAAATCACAACTTTAAAATACAGGATTTCCAAACATACATAGCATTCATAAATATTCCATAAAATGTTTAGATGTTTCCCTGGTTGGATTGATTGGCTGATTTTCCATAACTGAGAGTCTTGTATGGAGGAAGCAAGTCTTTCTCTAGTGGAAAGAATCTTCCTCCAGCAGAAGGATGCAAACTGTTATCTTTAAAAATGTGCTCGCTTTATTATTTTAAAAACATCAACTTATTTTACAATGTTGCCCTAAAGTAATTGTAATTTCTAATCCCTTGATCATTGTAAATGTTATCAATGGCCTATTATGCATGGGTGTTTTCCTTCACTTTCACTGTGCATGTCCATCAGGTTTTCTTTGCTGTTCTGCATTGATTTTCCTCTCTTCAGTGTCCAGTTTGGTTTCTGGTCACTGTTTTCCTGGATTTTCCAAGACTGCTTTTGTACTGATTTCCCCATATTTCATTTCATTTCCAAGGTAATTCAAAAGCATACAGATTCCTTTGGATTCTTTTCTTTTGCTGCCCCTCAAAGGTCACTCCCCTGCCCACATTGAGGTCATTCCACCCACTCTGTGCCTTCCACCATCCTCCTCCCTTCCTTAGTGTGCGAGCTTCATTTTAAAGCAACAGGGGAAGGGGAGTTTAAAAGGAGCTGCATTAGGTTTAGTTCCCTGCTGGTATTGAATGAGGGATTGGAGAGGAGATAAATCGCAGTGTCCCCAGGGCCAAAAAAAAAAAAAGGATTTCAGTGCTGCATTCAAACAAAATAAAGGGGAGAGGATCATCAGTGTAGAATGAAATTGACATGAGATATAAAGGGGAACAGATACTGGGATGGTAAACCTAAAGGTTTGAAAACATTTTTCCCTTTTATGTTTCAGTGAACAAAGTTCAGGGGCAGAACCATTTTGGTAGCCTCTGGAAGCCTAACATTAAAATGGCAGCTGAGCCACATGGATTTTCTTCAAACTGCCAGACTTAGGAATTGCTTGGTATCAATCCATCAGTGAAAATACCCCACACACTTTTTTAAAATTTAGTGGTACAACTGTAAGATAGCTCTCCAGAGCTTCTGCCTGAGGACTCCTCCCCCATACAAATTGCAGCCCTGTGCAAAGCATGCTGGAATTGAAGACAACTTTACACAGGCGCATGGGCACACACACTGCCAACAACACAGCTTGCAATGCCAGCATCAGTGAGTTCTACCATGCATTCTGTGCCCTTAACATGTTCACCCAGATTATGAGATTGTGGGACTTTCCCCCCACCCGTTAAATCACAGCTTTTCTTCCCACCCACAGCAAGCAAAACCACTACAAAATACTCATTTTGGTAAAACATCTTTTTGATGATACAGCATATTTACAAAGAACAAAACAGTGCATTTTTAGCTGCAACAGCTGCACTTATTTGACAGAGGATCTTTGCAGACACAGCCCTTGGCACAGTTGGTGCAGCCAGTTGGGCAACAGGAATGACCTTTTTTTTTTTTTTGCAGCAAGTACATTTGCAATTTTTGCATTTGCAGGAACCAGCACAGCTACAAGAACTACCAGTAGTGCATGGGCAGTCCTGAGAATGAATCACGCTTAGGGGCTGTTTTGCAGTCACTGTTGGCGGCTTATACAAGATGAGCAGAGCAATCAGCTGTTCGAGATTGTGTGGTTCTTTCTCATTTTCATAGTGGCTGATAACACAGCAGAGAACTCCCTAGTGCTTGGCAATATGGAAAACAGGGCTTTGCAGCTGCTTGTCAGTTTAAAAAAAAAGTTTCATCAGGTTTCCCCCACTTTGCCTGCATTCCTTTTTGTTCCCTTTCATTCAACAAACTAACACTAAAATGCAGATGTAAAACCTGAACCACAAGGATTTAAATGAAAGCTGTTTGCTGGACACTACTGTGAAGCAGCGATAGGGTAACTGCATAATTTAAAAACAACAACTTTGGATGCCACCCCCAACAGTCACAAGTGCGTTTTTAAAAAATTGTAGCTGCAGAATAAATACATCAGAGAAAAAAGAATGGTGTATAAGGCCAGCACACAATCCGAAGTCAAGTTTACAGGCTTGCTGCTTGGATAATCTGCAGAAAATTGTGTGTGCATAATGGGCCAATTCCTTTTTAATTCTGCAGTGCTGCATCTTTAAGATCTTTTTTCCAGCTTGATTTAACAATTATGACATAACATGGTTGTTGCTGTAAGGTTTTGCCTAGAATCTATCACAGGACTTCTTGAGTAAATGCAAAAGAAGCTCTTAATGAGAAATCATTCAGCAAACACTTGTAGCAGGTGCATGCAAGACTACTTGTATTACCAGGCTAACAATAAGTGAAAGATACAGTCCAGATATAGGCTACAGGTTAAAGGCTCATCATTTCTCTTGCCTAACTCTTTCCCACTCAAAAGTCTTTGAATTGGTTCCTAAACCGTGGTGTTATTTTTCTCCAAGGTCACATTCCAGCTTTTCAGACATTTTCAGTTGGTACCAATCTTCCGTTCTCAGAAATAAGAGATTAGGCCTTTGCTTCCCACAATAAGTTGCCCCTATTTATGGTCTTATACATTACCACTCCTAGTCTACATAAACTTATAAAAATATAATTAATATTTAAGGTTAGTAAATATTGACATAACACAAATGTTAGTACAGTCATGAATACATGTACATAAATGCATATCTGGATACATGGAATGATGGGATAGTGAATATATGGAATAATGGAATAGTAATTATATGAATATGTTTTGGAACAGTCAGCAATGACAATAATATTAAGAAAATCAATAAGCTGTTACTGAACCACAAGACTGAAAAAAATCCTTGTAAGGAACTTGTACCTGACAGTTGCAGACTTTAATCATTTAGCACAATTCTGTTTGAAAATCCATCGATTTGAAAGCATTAATCTATATGCAAAACTTTCCAGTACCCCTCCCCAAATTTTCAATATGTATTGCAATGTACACACACATTGTTGTTGTTAAGTCGCAAAGTTGAGTCCGACTCTTTGCGACCCCATGGACAAAGACAAGCTAGGCCCTCCTCTCTTCCACCATCCTACTAAGTCTGCTCAAATTCGTAGTTGTTACATCAGTAATGCTGTCCAGCCATCTCATCCTTCCCAGCAACATGATCTTTTCCAGGGGTGCTCCCTTCTCATTTGGTGGCCAAAGTGTTTGAGCTTCAGCTTTAGCATCTGTTCTTCCAGGGAACAGTCAGGGTTGATTTCCCTTAGGACTGATTTGATCTTCTTGCAGTCCAAGGGACTCTCAAGATTCTTCTCCAGCACCACATCTCAAAAGCATCTGTTCTTCTGTGCTCGGCCTTCCTTATGGTCCAGCTCTCACAGCCATATAGTACTACTGGGAATACCATCGCTTTGACTATACAGACTTTTGTTGGCAGGGTGATGTCTCTACTTTTTTTTATACTGCCCAGATTCACCATAGCTGTCCTCCCAAGGAGCAAATGTCTTTTAATTTCATGGCTACAGTCACATCTGCAGTGATCTTGGATCCCAGAAATGTGAAGTCTGTCACTACTTCTGTGTCTTCCCCTTCTATTTGCCAAGGTGTGATGGGGCCAGATGCCATCATCTTCGTTTCTTTGATGTTGAGTTTCAAGCCTACTTTTGTGCTCTCCTCTTTCACCCTCAACAAGAGGTTCTTTAGGTTCTCCTCACTTTCTGCCATTAGAGTGGTATCATCTGCATATCTGAGGTTGTTGATGTTTTTCCCAGCAATCTTAATTCCGGCTTCTGCTTCATCTAGGCCAGCATTCCTCATGATGTACTCTGCATATAAATTAAATAAGCAGGGTGACAATATACATCCTTGTCAAACTCCTTTTCCTATTCTAGACCAATCAGTTGTTCCCTATCCCGTTCTGACTGTTGCTTCTTGACCCTTATACAGGTTTCTCAGGAGACATGTGAGGTGGTTTGTTGGGTTCACACACAATCAAAGGCTTTAGTGTTTGTTGGGTTCCACACAATCAAAGGCTTTAGTGTAGTCAATGAAACAGAAATGGATGTTTTCCTGATACTCCCATGCTTTCTCCATAATCCAGCGCATGTTGGCAATATGATCCCTAATTCCTCTACCTCTCCGAAAACTCTCCGAAATTTCTGGTAGTTCCCAATCTACATACTGCTGAAGCCTAGCTTATAGGATCTTTAACATGATCTTGCTGGCATGTGAAATGAGTGTAATGGTGCGATAGTTTGAACATTCTTTGGCATTACCCTTCTTTGGGATTGGAATATAAACTGACCTTTTCCAATCCTGTGACCACTGTTGCGTTTTCCAAATTTGTTGACATAATGTGTGCATCACGTACATACACATGGTACACACACATACCAAGTATAATTCTGTTACTACAGTTGCCAATAGATGCAGAGTGAAATAAGACCATAAGAGCCCTCTTGGCTGAAAGTGAAAGTCTTACATTACGTTTCCCAAAGTATATAGCCAACTAGATAGCAGCAGCTCCATCCTATGCCCCTTTGCTATTGTTGGTTAGAGACTTCAACTACCATTCCTTCTGCTCACAGTAAGCTGCCCAGAGCCCGCTTTGGAGGGGAGGGTGGGGTATAAACCTTATAAATAAATAAATATACTGCCAGCACACCATGGTGGGCAAACATTTTCACTCAGTTGCAGCCCTTTCCCCCCACAAAAAAACATCCACAGGAGATCCTTCACAGTGCAAAAACATCTTCACAAAAATTATTCCATTTTACCCAACCAGTATAGGTACATACAAGAAGGTGGTGCCTTCTACTTTGCAGACCCTGAAAATATACGACAAAGAATTCCTTGAATCCTTTGGGCCTTTCAACTAGCCAGTTGTGCTAGAAATACTGCAAAATTGCCAATCATATTAATTGATAGTGGCCATGGAATTTTGCAGCCAAATATATATTAATATTGGCTCCATTTCTGTGAATAATCATATTAGTTTTCTTAAAAACACTTATTGAAGGTTTATGGCCTTTAATTTTTATGGTAAGGATTTTTACTTTTACTAGTGAATGGAACATTACAATAAAAAGTTTACAACCCAATTAAAAAACACCCAGTGATAAGAGATTAACAGTTTTATTATTTGAGGTCTAGTAATAAAGGAGTTTTTCCTCTATGTTGATAGGGCTGTCTTTGAAAACAGTCCAGAAGCTTTTGTTTGTCCCAGAGGCAGCAGTCAGGCTATTGTAAAGGGCAAGGATGCAATGCAGTGCTGAAAGATCTGTCCTGACTGCTCATTTCTTTCTGGGCACTATTCTAAGTGTTGGTTCTTACCATTAAAGTTCTAAATGGCTTGGAGCCATGGTATTTGAGGGACTGCCTTCTCCCATATTATCCAGCCTTAGCTCAAAAGTCCTGCTCTCTGTGCCTCTGCCTTCAAAGGTGACAATCAAATTATGTTATGCAGATCTGGGAGAATGAACAATAGTTGGAGCATTTCTGGGTGTCAAGGTTAACCTTCTTCTGCCTGGCAGATTCTCTGAGGCCAAGACTCCAGTAAGCAAGCCATGACTATGAGGGATCCCATTCCAGTGGATGAACGCATGGCTATTGCAATCTGGTGGCTCTCCAACACAGTCAGCTATAGGTTTGTGGGCCAACAGTTTGGCATAGCAAGGTCTACTATTGCTGGGATTGTTGTTGAGGTGTGTCTGGCAATGGAGTTAGAGCTACTGAGTTGAATAGTTTGTCCTGGACCACCAGAAAGTATGTCCTTTATTAATCCAATGTGACTGACTGCCATCTCTTCCCCTGACAGAAACTGGGTTGAGTAGATGGCAGTGTGCAGTCTGCCCTCCAGATGCCACTACTTGGCAATAATGCTTAAGTTGTTATTTGATGTGTGGGCTGGGTAAAGATACAATCTCCTTTATTTGTATGCTCTTAGCACTCATCCTCTCTTCCATTTTCATTGTGCAGGTGATGAGAGACTTTGCTGCGTTTGGTTTCCCACAATCTGTGGGGGCTACAGACAAGTGCCACATTGTGACCAGCAGGCACCAGTAGAGCAAATGGAGGCCTTCATAAACTAGAAGAACTTCTACTCAGTGCTCCTACAGGGGATAGTAGACCATCATAGCCACTTCATCGACATGTGATGCCCACATTCTTCATTGCTCCAGTATCTTCAACATAATGGAGTCTATGTTCCTGGAAACCCAATAGTGATCATAGCAGGTGTCCAGATCCCACAGCTCATAGTGGCTGATGTGGCCTACCCAATCCATAGGTGGCTCATCATGCCATACACCAGTGCTTTGAATCTCCAACAGGCCCATTTCAACCTTTAAGTAGGGGCAAGTTACCCTGTTAGAACTGGATTTCATATTGTGGCCCAGCATTCTGTTGTGCTTGAGCCATAGGCCCTAGGCCTTGGTGTGGCACTCATAAGCTTTGTGGTTATGTCCCCTTTCAGCCATGGGCCATGTTCTCATAAATGTTTATGTTCCAGTGACTCTGCCTGAGGGACTCTTGGACCTTCTTCTCACCCCATACCGCTAACAAGTTCAGGGTTTCATCACAATGCCAAGAGACTCCATGAATAGTCACCATTTTAAGATTTTTTCCCACTGCAGGAAGGCTTCACATTACACTGGGCCCAGATGAGGAACATGGCCTCAAAGGGAAGCCTGGGCTAGGGACTATTTTCAAAGCTGCCCCACTGACACAAACAAGAGAAAGGGTTGTTTGGAGTTTACCCTTGAACCACATCCCCCCCCCCGGCTCCTGATTCCCACCCACCCCCCAAAAGGCACAGAAGTGCACAGGTGTACATGTATGTGGTTATGTGCATATAGCTTAGGCGGTGGGGAAAAAATGGCACCAAAAAGGGACACTTCCCTTCTGTTGCAGCTTGATTGTACGGTGGAATGATCAGACATCATGAAAGATATGGTAGATCTGTCTACCCCAGACATTTGCCATTGTCAAGGAATTCATGCCAAGAGAGAGTTGAATATAAGAGGCTGATCAATGGAGAATGGGAGGCAGATGTTGCTGTCTGTGCATTTCGGATATGGCAGGGAACAGCGACGCTGCCAGATCAAACAGCTCATCTGATTGCAACCCAGATCTCATTGTCAAAGGGAGAAAACTTGTGATAGCAACAAGTATCATGCACTTGATTTTTCTGGCTGCACAGATAGCAGTGGTAATGTCTGAAGCTGTACTATGTGATGAATATTCTAGAAAGGTTTCTTACAGTGCAATCCTGAACAGAATTACACCCTTCTAAGTCCCTTTAAGTCAATGGGCTTAGAAGGATGTAACTCTGTTTAGAACTGCACTGTTAATTATTAGTTAGGGAATTTATGCAATTTTAAAAATGACATTCAAACATCTTTTGAAATCTCTTCCTACCTTAACTTCAAAGGATAGCAGATTCCTTAGAGAAAGGGATGTGGATATATTTTGAATGAGAGGCTGGAAATTTAGGCAGATGATTCAGACTAGAGAAACAAACTGGTTTTAAAAATCTGGCACCAAGACTGAATCTGCTTCATCAGGGACTGTCCCATTGCTCTATGGTAAGTGGAACAATGTGGCCCAAGTGAAATACCCAGCCATGATGCCATAACCATACGACAGCATGAGGAATATAAACAGGATCCCCAGGAGTCACCTAAAGTGCTTTAAGCATGAAATCCATCTGTCTAAGTAAGTGAATGGGGAATGTGTGCCAATGTTTGCCAAGGCACAGTCTATTTGCTTTTGGCATCATTTAACAGTTGTATTTGATAGACAAGATACAGCTAGAAAAAATGAATTGCAATTTTTTGACTATGGATCACATGCCTAAATATACACCTTGGTTGGCAGTTTCTTTACTGTATAATCCTGTGCAGAGTTACTCCAGACTAAATCCATTGATTTATTCATGAACTGCAGTGTTAATTAGATTCATAAGTATGAATCTATCTATTCTGGAGGCCCCCAGAAGGGATGTGGACAGAATAAAGCAGGTTCAGAAAATAATTACAAAGATGATCAGGGGCCTGGAGACCAACCCTTACGAGGAAAGGCTCAGAGACTTGTGAACGTTCAGTCTGGAGAAGATGAGGTTGAGGCAAGACATGATTGCTCTCTTTAAGTATTTGAAAGGCTCCTACTTAATAGAGGGCAGGGAGCTGTTCCTGTTGACAGCAGTAATGGGTTTAAATTACAGGCAGAGAGGTATCAGCTAGATATTAGGCTTTTTTGTGTGTTTTTTACAGTAAGAGTCGTTCAACATTGGAATTGGTGGGCTGGGAAGGTGGTGAGCTCACGCTTACTGATAGTTTTCAACAGGGCTTTGTTTGTAGAACAAGCCCAGCAGGAATTCATTTGCATATTAGGCCACACTGCCTGATATCACCTTTGTTTTACATAGGGCTTTATTGTAAAAAATCCCAGCAGGGACTGATTTGCATGTTAGGCCACACCCTGTGACACCAAGCCAGCCGGAACTGCGTTCCTGTGTGTTCCTGCTCAAAAAAAGCCCTGGTTTTCAAGCAGTGGCTGCACAAACACTTGTCAGTAATGCTTTATGCTGAATCTTCATTGAGCAGGAAGTTGGACTAGATGGTCAGTATGGCCCCTTCCAAGTTTATGATTCCACTACTCTATCAATTTATATGTTCACAAGAAACTCTAGAGAACTGGGATTTATTCCCCACTCCTCCACATGCAGCTGCTGGGTGATCTTGGGTCAGTCAGTTTTCTAAGTAGAGTTGCCAGGTCCAACTCAGGAAATATCCAGGGACTTTGGAGTGAAGTCAGGAGACTTTGGGGGTGGAGTCAAGAGCAAAGTTGTGACAAGCACAACTGAATTCCGAGGGAAGTTCTGGTCATCATGTTTAAAGGGATTGTGCTCCTTCCCTTCCCTTGAAATAATGGAGGATGAGTACCTCCTGTAGGGGCCCATAGAATTGGACCCCCAGTCCAATCTTTTTGAAATGGGGGTGGGGTTGAGGAGATGCACCAGATGCTATGCTAAAAATTTGGTGCCCCTACTTCAAACAACAGCCCTTCCTGAGCCCCAGATGGAGACCAGTCTTCATAGAGTATAACGGAGTGCCTAGCAGACATTCGACCCCCCCCCTCCTTCTGATAATTCTAAAGGGGGTGTGTGTCTCCAAACCAGGGGATTCCCTGTCCCCAACTGGGAATTGGGAACTCTATCTCTTTCAAGAGCAGTTTTCAAAGAGCTCTCAGCCCCATTTACCTCACAGGGTGTCTGTTGTGGGGAGAGGAAGGAAAGGAGATTGTAAATTGCTCTGAGACTCTGAGTGAAGGGCAGGGTAGGACCAGAACCAATGGATTGAAATTAAACTAGAAGAATTTCTGGCTCAACCTTAGAAAGAACTTCCTGACAGAGTGGTTCCTCAGTGGAACAGGCTTCCTCGGGAGGTGGTAGGCTCTCCTTCCTTGGAGGTTTTAAAATGAAAGCTAGATGGACATCTGACAGAAATGCTGATCCTGTGAATATAGGGGGAGGTATTTGTGAATTTCTTGTATTATGCAGGGGGTTGAACTAGATGACCCTGGGGGTCCCTTCCAACTCTATGATTCTATTATTCTAAATACAATCTCTTCTTCTCTTAAAGTGTCCAGTACAGAAAAGCTACACTAGATAATATTTACAGACATGACAAGCTGCAGGAACTTAATGCTTAATCTGGGTTGTGGAACTCAAGCTATATTTATGGAATAGGTATTTAAAATAATCCAAAGGATGTAAACAGTATCTTTAGTGCCTTACGGTATGCCACTGCGTTTATTATATGAGGATGATATTAAAGCAGGACATCTTTTACTTGCTCAAGCTTTGTAATGATCAAATGCCACTCATCTTTGAAGGATTTTCTGGTTTTCTTAACAATAGGTCCTCTTTGCTCGGGGGGGGGGGGGAAGGATTAACAGGAAATGATCAGAGAGTGTGAAATCCATGCAACCAGGTTCATAGCACAGATAATGGTAGCTTGTGACATATCTGCACAGGAGAGGAGAAAGCCCATTGGCCTGGTTAGGGCACTGTCAGGCCTCTTCTCCACTCCTTCCTTTTTGTCTAGGATTGTGCTGCTGCACAGTAAAACCATCCCAAAGGGAAAAGAATATTGTATATAAACTAGAAGTGCAATATCCTCTGGCTTTGACATGTGGCACAGTTGGCAAAAATGCTGCTACAAATGTATGTACTCTGATCATAGATGGCAAAGAGCTAGGCCCACTATTGAGAGCAGTAAATTATCTGATACCGATTTCACACACAACTTACCCCACGGTCACGTTGCTGTTCTCTGCGCAGCATCCGTCAGATTTCCCACTATCTGTGCTGGAGTTACAGGAAGTGTCGCAGCTTTCGCGTAGCAAACGTAAACTGCTAAAACCCAGTTTACGTTTGCTACGCAAAAGTCACGACACTTCCTGTATCTCCAGCGCAGATAGTGGGAAATCCGACGGACGCTGCACAGAAAATAGGAACGTGACCGTGGGGTAAGCTGTGTGTGAAATCGGTCAGAGTCTCACAGCAGAGGGTGCCCACTGCCCAGTACAGAGCTGTAGATGGAAACGCAAGTTCTAACAATCTCCTTGATATCTCCTTGGACTTATTGTTTAGGCACACCTAAAACAAAAATCCTTGTATGTATAGTGTCCAGGAGACACTGGGGCTCAGCCATTGTTTAAACTCAAGTAGGAAATTAGATATTTTATTATTTGAAATTGGCTCATCCTCCTATAGAATAGTTGCTAAATAAGCTAATGATGGAAGACATGAAGAATTTCTTCACTAGGCATTTCCATTTGCCAGGCATCAATTATCAACAAAGACCACTGAATTTTAAAGTATGAGTTTACTGCCTCATCTGCCACAGTGACTGAACTTGACAGAAGGTGGGCATGAAAGTCTTCAACAGAAAAAGGACAATTACTTAAAGTTCAGTTTGAAGCTTTTATATTGCATAGCATCACAAAGACACAGTAGGAGAGAATAAAGCTCTGCATTAATAGTACACTGGCAGAAGTAGTAGGCTGACAGAGCTCAAGACTGAGAATATTCTAACCATATATATCTCACAAGAGCTAGTGTGGTTTGCCAGTTAATTACTGGAGGTGGACCAGGGATAGTGCCATTCAGACATAAAGATCACTCACTACTGCTCAGTCTAATCAGCCTTGCATGGTTGGTCGTAGAACTGGGATAATCCCCAGGAGTGGATGGATCCTTTTACTTACTTGAAAACTCCCCAGTGGACTGCTACTCTGAGGGCTGCTGGTGGTCACAAAGGAGTAAAGCTGAGCCCCAGATGTGCTGGTGGTGCAGTGGGGGATGCTCAGTGTGGACCCAGCCAATGATCAACATGGACTTGTCCAATGCCTCTCCCCATGCTGCCACGCAGGTAGGCCTACATGGTCATCACCACTGGCTGAGTCAAAACCTTGAAGACTGAGTATGCTGCCAGTGTTGCAGGGTCTGTTTGTCTCAGCATTCCCCTATGCTGTTTTAACATTGCAATCTGCTCCTGTGACTACAAGCACAAAGCCGGTAAAGTAGGATTGTTCTTCCCCCAATCTAGGAGTCTGTTTTCTGCAATATACTTTTTGTATTTCCTGTTCTCATTTACACTGTGTTAACTCAAACCATTTTGCACATCACTTCACATTGTGCAAATGGTACTGGAGAGCAGAACTGTTATTATTATTTATTGAATTTATAAACAGCCCTCCCCCAAAGGGCTCAAGATAGTGTGCATCATTATGAAACAGTTTGTTGTTGTTCAGTCGCACAGTCGAGTCCGACTCTTTGCGACCCCATGGACAAAGTCACGCCAGGCCCTCCTGTCTTCCATCATCCTCCACAGTCTGCTCAAATTCGTGTTTGTTACATCAGTAACGCTGTCCAGCCATCTCATCTTTTGCTGTCCCCTTCTTCTTTTGCCTTCTGTCATTCCCAGCATCAAGGTCTTCTCCAGTGAGTGCTTCCTTCTCATTTGGTGGCCAAAGTATTTGAGCTTCAGTTTCAGCATCTGACCTTTTCAATATGTATTGCAATGTACACACACATTGTTGTTCAGCTGCACAGTTGAGTCTGACTCTTTGCGACCCCATGGACAAAGTCAAGCTAGGCCCTCCTCTCTTCCACCATCCTACTAAGTCTGATCAAATTCATAGTTGTTACATCAGTAATGCTTTCCAGCCATCTCATCTTTTGCCGTCCCCTTCTTATTTTGTCTTCGGTCTTTCCCAGCATCAGGATCTTCTCCAGGGAGTGCTCCCTTCTCATTTGGTGGCCAAAGTGTTTGAGCTTCAGCTTTAGCATCTGTCCTTCCAGGGAACAGTCAGGGTTGATTTCCCTTAGGACTGATTTGATCTTCTTGCAGTCCAAGGGACTCTCAAGATTCTTCTCCAGCACCACATCTCAAAAGCTCTATTCTTCTGCGCTCGGCCTTCCTTATGGTCCAGCTCTCACAGCCATACATTACTACTGGGAATACCATGACTTTGACTATACAGACTTTTGTTGACAGGGTGACGTCTCTACTTTTTACTGCCCAGGTTCACCATAGCTGTCCTCCCAAGGAGCAAATGTCTTTTAATTGCATGGCTACGGTCACATCTGCAGTGATCTTGGATCCCAGAAATGTAAAGTCTGTCACTACTTCCATGTCTTCCCCTTCTATTTGCCAAGGTGTGATGGGGCCAGATGCCATCATCTTCGTTTCTTTGATGTTGAGTTTCAAGCCTACTTTTGTGCTCTCCTCTTTCACCCTCAACAAGAGGTTCTTTAGGTTCTCCTCACTTTCTGCCATTAGAGTGGTATCATCTGCATATCTGAGGTTGTTGATGTTTTCCCCAGCAATCTTAATTCCGGCTTCTGCTTCATCTAGGCCAGCATTCCGCATGATGTACTCTGCATATAAATTAAATAAGCAGGTTGACAATATACATCCTTGTCGAACTCCTTTTCCTATTCTAGATCAATCAGTTGTTCCCTATCCCGTTCTGACCGTTGCTTCTTGACCCTTATACAGGTTTCTCAGGAGACATATGAGGTGGGACTCCCATCTCTTTAAGGACTTGCCATAGTTTGTTGTGATCAAAGGCTTTAGCGTAGTCAATGAAACAGAAATGGATGTTTTTCTGATACTCCCGTGCTTTCTCCATAATCCACCGCATGTTGGCAATTTGATCTCTAGTTCCTCTACCTCTCTGAAACCCAGCTTGAACTTCTGGTAGTTCCCGATCTACATACTGCTCTAAATCCTAGCTTGTAGGATCTTTAACATGACCTTGCTGGCATGTGAAATGGTTGTAATGGTGCGATAGTTTGAACATTCTTTGGCATTACCCTTCTTTGGGATTGGATTATAAACTGATCTTTTCCAATCCTGTGACCACTGTTGCATTTTCCAAATTTTTTGACACAGTGTTTGCATCACTTTAACAGCATCATCTTTTAGGACTTTGAATAGCTCATCTGGGATACCGTCATCTCCTCTCGCTTTGTTGTTAGTAATGCTTTCTAAAGCCCATTTGACTTCACACTCCAGGATGTCTGGCTCAAGGTCAGCGATATCACTGTCATTGTTGTCAAGGTCATTGAGATCCTTCTTGTATAATTCTTCTGTGTATTCTTGCCACCTCTTCCTGATTTCTTCTGCTTCTGTTAGGTCCCTACTGTTTTTGTCCTTTATCATGGCCATCTTTGCATGAAACGTTCCCTTGATTTCTTCAATTTTCTTGAAGAGATGTCGTGTCTTCCTATTCTATTATTTTCCTCTATTGCTTTATCAAACATACAGCAGAGTAAAACATACAATAAATAATTAATTGAAAATAAAATCAATAAATCATCAACATCATCCAGACAGTTGATGGTGTGCATTGTATTTCTCTCCTTCCATAGGGCAGACATAGACCAGACATGGTAAAGGCCATGGTAAAAAGGCCATGGTAGAAGGCTGTCGCTGTCCTCAGCTGTAGGCCTGGTAACATCTCTGGCTTAACATGCCCTGTGGAACTGAGCTAGGTCCCACAGGGCAGGGATGTCACTAGGCAGAGAGAGGGCCAAAAAAGCCTTGGCTCTAGCTGATGATAACAGGATGTCTTTTGAGTCAGGGATCACCAGTAAATTTTGGCACAGCTCTTCACATTCTGGCACAATATGTGGCACAGCTCTTCACATTAAATCCAAAAGTTTAAGAAGTGTCTGCTGATGACTGCACATCTGAAAAGGGACATCCTTTAGTATGACACAAGTAGAAGCTGGGCATAGTTTCAGAAGCCGTTGCTGACTTTCAATTTAGCTTTAATTGAAACAATTAAGGTACAGCTTGGAAATGCCTGGTCACAACAGCCTGGAGAGACTCATAGTGACACTCTGCATGCTGGCTTGTCACTGGTGATGTAGTCAGACAGCTCTGGAAAGGCCTCCTCCATATGGAATCATTTATTTATATTCTCATGCCATAAGCCCACACAGGCCTTTTTGGAGACAACCCTCCTGTTGATCATTCCTCTGACTATAGAAGAGCAGAAGGCTTTAGCCAAAGCTAATAGTTAGATGTTTGTGACAAGAGAATTACTTTTTCATTTGTTGAAGCCAGCATATGTTCCACATGCTGGCCCCCACAGTAAGCATTACTTGAATATCAGAAGAAGATGGACCAAACACCACTGAATGGGCTTTCATTTACTATATTTATTTATTTACCTTAGATTTATATCCCGCCCTCTTTGCAAGCAGACTCAGGGCGGCTTAACAATCATATTAAAAACAACAATTTTCAGTTACAAATTTTAAAAACGATAAAACTTAAACAATTAAACAATTTAAAACTACATATTTGGTGCTATTCAAGAATTTTGGTATAGGTGAGTCAGATTATGATGAAGTCATAGTTCTTCTGATGATCTGTAAGTGATCCTTCTGATGGTATTGCTCAGTAGCATAGAGTGGCAGCCTTCTCCCACTTAGTTGTTATAGGTCTATCAAAAAAGTTCAGTTTTACAGGCCCTGTGGAATTGGAAGAGATCCCACTGGGCTCTTATGGCCTCTGGGAGAGCATTCCACAGCATTGGTGCTGCCACTGAGAAGGCCCTGGCCTTAATTTCCCAGTGCCTCTGGATCTGGTAGTGCATCTATGACAGTTGTTAAGAGTGGCATGCCAATTTGGTGTAGGGTTGTTTCATGCACAATGAGAGCCACCATGGTACAACTCCTAGTGCCTTGCTTGTGGGAAGCCTGGACTCACTCAAAGTCCTGTGCAGCTATGTGGTTTGCATGTATTTTATAATTTTATTAATTTTAACTACAAAAGAAAAGAGCAAAAGCAATGATACATAAAAAGGGGGGTGGGAAAGGGCATTTACAGAGTGTGAAAAAACCGAAACAGAGAGAAGTACAAATATATCAATTATAATTAGTACCCAAATAAAGTACCCAGATCATTCTACCTGCAAGTATAAAGTTCTCCCTATATTTTACCATCTTTGTCTTTCATTATAGAAATTTTTTACTAAACTAATACTAGCAATATAAATCTAAACAATTCTTCTTGAACACAAATAGGTATATATATATAAAAAATCAAGCCATCTCAACACAAAGCTGTCTGATTTAGCTTAACCATGTTATAAGGACAAACTAATTTGTTGGTTTAACAATATCCTTATTAAAATAAGCACATAAAAATCATATCTTTATCCTTAACAAATTAAAAAAGATACAACATAATAATTTATCTCAATATAAACAGTTTCTCCAAAGGAGCATATTAGAGACAAATCTACCAGATTACAAAATAATTGTGCTATCTGCCTTTTTAATAATTAATCCAACTCTTATATCAATATGAGCAATTTCACCAAATAAACATACTAAGACTATATCTGCTATGTAAAAATAAATGTGTTGTCTGCACTCTTTAGCATTAATCCAAATTAACTGTATGTTTAACTAAAATTGTAACAACACCCTTTCTTCCTTAGGATCTCCCTTAGTCTTTTAAAATCACATACCAATTCATTATTAATAATTCCATATTTGTTTACCCACAAG
The DNA here is from genome assembly GCF_032191835.1 of Heteronotia binoei. Lineage (NCBI taxonomy): Eukaryota > Metazoa > Chordata > Lepidosauria > Squamata > Gekkonidae > Heteronotia > Heteronotia binoei. The sequence continues at coordinate 126,529,342 of NC_083224.1, read as the reverse complement.
GAAAAGAATCCTTCTTCCCAAAATTTTAAAACTTTTGGATTCCTTTAGTTTCTATAGCCATATTACACCAGAGAAAACCAATTTAGTGTAACCCAGACCTCACACTTTGCCTTTTAAAATTGCATGCCAGTTCTTATTGAGAGTTCCATATCCAACTATACATGAAAAGGGGAAAAGTTCAAGACTCCTTCTTCCTGAAAGATTTCCACATCTTAATTTGTTGGCCGGGATGCACCTTGTCTCGTCTCAATGTGGCCTGCCCTCTCGTTAATGGGAAGAAGAATTCAGCACCATTTCCTCCTCTCAGCATGACTTCGCTCAATCTTAATTTCCGGTCTTGTTTTGTAACTGCGCCATAAGGATCCATTTTGGTTTTCTTTTGTTCGTTTCAGAGCGGCTCACTTCCCCATTCTAATTTCACAGATGTCACCAGAATCTCTTTAGCACTCAGCTCCTGTAGATTTGAGAGTTCGCTAGCTTTCAGCATAAAAGCTCCTATTTGCTTTCTAATTAGCTGCATTAATGAGCCAAGATCCTGTTTCAGATAAGTGATATTCCATAAGATATCTTTTTTATAAGACATTTCGCTTGGCAGTGTCATTTTTCTCTGTCAGCAAACTCAGTCTCTTAATTCAAGTTGAAAAGTAGCTTAAAGATCCAGTTAAATCATCATTCCAAATCAGCTCCAGCTGAGATTTCAAATGTTATCATTTCAATTGCAGTCAGACGATAGGGACAGATCTCTCTAGAATATATCTCATTTATGTTCAGATCATATTGCAGCCAAATAACAGTCTCTTTAATATCTATCCAATTATAATCCGGGTCAATTTAAGTATTTAATTACCCATACTTAAGATTGCTCATAGACTTTTTGAGGCCTCATTTACAAGAGAAGTAGGCGTATAATCAGCCTCTATCCCTTCCTTTGAGCTAGCCGCTTGTTGTTATGCGAAACGACCCATCCAGTGGTATTGAAAGCTTACTTACTTGCCAAGAAGAATTGTCACGCTAGAAGTAGAAAGGCGATACATCAAAGGCTTACTGAAAAGAGCGGAAGAAAGCAGTCGGGCATTCATCTTTTTCTGCTGCTGTGCCAGCTATCATGGCGGCAGAGCCTCAGGACATGCAAGAAGCACAGGAGCAGCTGCCTCTGTACCCCTAGCTCCCTGCAAAAGTTCCATGCCAAAGAAAAACCCCTCCAAAGTCTTCCTATGGGGACGCCACATCTGTGGCGCCCCTCCAACCACCTGATTCAAAGGTGCCGCAGGAGGACGATTTGTGGACACCCCTGAAGGCAAGATGACGTAACCTGGAAGCTCGTGGTTTGCTAGTTCTGCTGCTGAACTTCAAATGAAAGATTCATAGTAAAAATATCTGCAGTTTGAATCAGAGGCCAGAATCTTTCAGAATTACAGAACAACTTCATGGTGGCTTGTTTTAGCTCCTCTTCCTTCCATAAGCCCTTACTACAACCTTCTTTTTCTCTCCCAAACTTGCACAGTGGTGGCAGTGGCAAGAACTCCTGCTGCTGCTAAACCATAGATGATACTGCTCTCATGCATAACTGTATCCAGGGCTGCTGGGAACTCAGCAAACTAATTGCCTTAGATGCCACTGATTTAGGCCCAATGGAGGAAAAATGATAGGCATTCCCAACTACTCAGTAAGTTTTGGAAGGAAAAGTGTACAGTGGTGAAAAATCTGCAGACTCTTTCATTCCCACTATGTCATTTATGATATCCTTAGGAACATTACGGTGCCTTGATTCTTAGTAGGTGCAGATTTTAAATGATTTAATTTTGAGCATCCATTATACACTCATCAAATTAAACTGTGTTAATCAGAGGTGCAAAGTATTGAGTTGAGGGGAATTCTCCTGCTACTGAAACTTGTCTAGTCTAGCTGACCTTCTGAGGAAAGACAAATACACTGGTAAGAAATAAGTATCGGCACCCACACATCTGCCTTCAATTTTAGTTATGGGAGAACTCATGTTCAGGGATTATTGGGTTGGATGCAAACAGATTTTCTGGGACCTGCACAAAGAAAAGGCTTGTGAGCCAGGGGTTGTAGTAAATAGGGAGAATGGGTGAGACTGAGTGAAAAAGCTGGCTGGATCCAACCCATCTCCTCCTCTTCCATTATCTACTACATTCTAGTTTTGATCTCATAATCTCATGGTTCTCCCTACACTACTTGTATAATTTCCTGCTCACTTTTTTTTTTGGAAACATGGAAAGCTGACTAGGGATATCAAGTCACCTTTTGGAGAGACTGGAAAATACTTCAAGATACTCAAGCATCTGATCTGAAAAATAGTTGAAATGTCTTTCTCTTTGGCTCATAAAACCACCAAGCATATTGTTCTTGTTCTGCAATTCCTTTGCCTTTTACCCAGCATGACTCTTTATCATACTATCTGAAAACATTGGCTCATGGTACATCTACAGGTTCACCTTTGTCTACCCTAAGAGGAGCAGCCTTATATAACTTTGGCAAGTGAGGAAGGGGAATATTCTGTTCCCTTAAACCACAGTGACTGCACTTGATCAAACTTTTCTGTGCTATATTTTTTGCATTTGAAGTGCTTAACCTACTTTCTAACTTTTCCTAAGCCTAATGCTGAACTGAATGTCCTGGTGATGCTTTTACTCTTTTCCACCTTCAACAGTATACTAGGTTTAATTGGGACTCCTCTGAGACTTTAGAAATTGCCTGTGAACTGAATGGTGCTTAAACATGAAGCATGATTCCTTCCTGATTGAAAATACTCTATTGGGTTTTCAGCTGTAACTAGGTATTTCAGAGTTCTATGCTAACTTTAACTTTGGGTTTAGTCTTTTTAATTACTAAGTTGATGCAAGCATGCACTTAATGGAATTCAAAAGCAAAACCATACCTCACTCAAATAATTTAGTTCCATATATTCCCTGAGTTGGATCCAAAGGTGTTGCTTTTGGATGAGTGGTGGAGTCTTCCCCCACACGAGACTTCCACTGGCTTCTTGCACTAGAAGTCTCTTTGCACCAGAGAAGGGCTTCATTGTGAGCAGAATGGAGACTATGGATCCAGCCCAGTACCTGTCATTCTGCAACTCTCAGTTTTACTAGGCTGACCTGGTAAAAATGAAACATGTTATTGGAGGAAAATAATTGGAAAGATGTTACTGGAGAGTCTAAATTAATGTACTGACCATTTTGTTCTTCTCATCATGAACCTGGCAATTCATCTGACATTATGATGCCCCTGTCCACTTCCCTCCCTTAGAGGTAAGGTTTTCCTTCTGTTTTTCTTTCCTGACTGAGCCACATTTGTCTGTTTTCATCTTTCCTGAAGAACTCTGGCTATCCCACCTTGTCAAAGTATAATATTTTGGCTGTTTGCTCAGCCCAGGAACCTGAAGGAAGGAATAGGAACCCCCTTTAACTTATACAAGTTAAATGGTACTTGAGAAGTTTTTATATTCCAAATTAACAAAAAAATTATTCAACATAGAGGGGAAAGGTCAGGTGAAAACAGGGGTAAAATTTCTGTGGTAATTCAATATAGATAATTCTGAGGTAAAATCAGTACATGCACAAACTTTAGGTCTTATGTTTCAGGCTAATGAGAGTTTCTTAAGCTATTATGTAGAGAAGTTTTTGTTTCAGTGTTTCCCCAAATATTCCAGTACACTTTTTGAGTATTCTCTGACTCCTTTGGTTTCCAGTAGGCTGGTGCATTAGACAAAGCCCTTTTCTTGAAACTAGTATTCATCTTGAGTTTTTAACTGACTCTTAAGGTCTCTAAAGGCAGTTTCTAAGCACATCAGACCAGAGATTTCTTTACTCTTCAGAGTTAACTCCTTGTTTGGATAGTGGATCTTCTCACTAGAAGATCTATCTCCTCTCTTTGCCTGAATGGGAGTCTCTAACTACCCACTTATCCTTGCTAACTTTCGCCAGTCCTGCTCTCTGTCAGGACTGAATTCCAAATGAATTCCCCTCCTTGTCAAGATGACTCTTGCCATTTTTATACTTTCACTTTCCTGTGTCCCTGCTTTGCTGTGCTGCTATCTCTATGTAACAGTTACCACATTCCTTTCTGCCTGGTCTCAAGAAGGGGCCTAAGAAAAACTTGGGGGGAGGGACTGCTGCTTCCTGCTTTCTTTTGAAAATGTAACAGTTTAAGCCAGGGCTATGAGAGAAGGGCAAAAGCCCACCAAAGCCAGTTTTCGCAAGGTCCGTCCTGCCTTAGACTGTCATGTGTCAATAAATAGCTTCTCCTTGAATGGACTGCTTGTGATCACTGAACTGCTGGGGTTTTGACACTCCTCAGCATAAAGGTCTAAAGTCTCCCTCTGCTCAGCTGATGATAGCCAATCAGATTGCTTGGAGTAGCCCGACGCTCAAGGCTCTCTGTTTCTGCAAATTAACCCTTCACAGTCGCTCAGCTATTTGCACAGCACTTCTAAGGTTTTAAAAAGTGCAGTTTGTCACTGACATCTTTTCTGCTTATTAACTCTTATTGGCAAACTACTTGAAGAGCAGTATGAGGCTTTTTTTGAAAAGACACAGACACAAAATCACTCATACTTATGAATCACTGAATTTGAAATAACAGGAAAGTGTGTGCTAGGGAATGAGTGCACAAATTCCACATCTTTCTCCTTTCACACAATACTTTAAATCAGGGGTCATTTTGTAGAAAAAGAGGTGCTGGAGCTCATTTGCATAACTAATTTGCATAAGCCACATGCCCTTTGATGTCACCAGAAGGTGTACTAAATTATATCAGCTCAGCATCTACCTTAAAATGCTTTTTGAATTATAATTGTAATAATAAAACCTTACTCCCATCATACTTTTAAAAGTTCTTTCTCCTATGTGCACAGTAGCATGATAAATATTTCCATCTGTCTGGTTTATATGTTTTGGTTACTTCCCCATTTTTTTGGACATATTTCCATCTGTCTACTTTATATGTTTTGGTTACTTCCCCATTTTTTTTGGACATATTTCCATCTGTCTGCTTTATATGTTTTGGTTACTTCCCCATTTTTTTTTGGGGGGGGGAATATTAGAAAGTTTGCCAAATCTTAAAATTCTCACAGGGAATTTGAACAATGGAGCAAGTATTTTTTTTGGGGGGGGGGAGTAAGAAAGAAAGAGCACAGTAAAATTTAGCGGTTCTGAAGCTCCACTCCTGTGAGCTCCTGCCCAAAATGAGACCTGCTTTAAATGCAAAGATTTAGAAACATGAGTCCCGATGCCTTGGGTTCAAAGCAACATCTGAAAAATCATCCCATAGAAATTGTAAGGATGGTCTATATCACATTTACTTTATTTATTTATTTATTTGGTCGATTTATATTCCGTCCTTTCTCATACGGGCTCAGGGCGGATCACAGTTGTTATAAAACAATTAAAACACAGTAATAACTCAATGATATACCAATAAAATACTACAAAAAATATACATAGGCGAGCAGGCACATATTTCAGATAAAACAGGTATTCCAACTCGTAATTTTATAGCCCATTGTCGGGGAGGGTAATAGATGGTATAAGCAGTAGAATGGAGAATGAAGGGATGTCTGCCTGCCTCAACCAAAGACCTGGTGAAATAGCTCCGTCTTGCAGACCCTACGAAACAGAAGTAAATCCGATAGGGTCCGGATCTCCACAGGGAGCTGATTCCACCAGGCCGGGGCCAGGACCGAAAAAGCCCTGGTCCTGGTCGAGGCAAGCCAGACGTCCCTTGGGCTGGGGATGGCCAGAAGGTATTGGTTAGCCGATTGCAACAGTCTTCGGGGCTTGTATGGGGAGAGGCGGTCCCACAAGTATGTCAGTCCCCGGCCGCGTAAGTCTTTAAAGGTCAATACCAAAGCCTTGAAGCAGATTCGGTACTCAATTGGTAACCAGTGAAATGTGCACAGCATCGGCCGACTGCCTGCTCGTAAAGGCAGTCCAGTTACTAGCCATACAGCTGCATTTTGCACCAGTTAGAGTTTCCAAATCAGCCTCAGGGGCAAACCTGCATAAAGCGAGTTACAGTAGTCCAATCTGGAAGTGACCGTTGCATGGATTGCTGTAACTAAGTCATGGGGGGTCAGATAGGATGCTAGCTGTTTGACCTGCCAAAGATGATGAAATGCAGATCGCGTAACTGCTGTGACCTGGGCCTCCATGGAAAGGGAGACATCCAATGTCACACCCAGACTCCTTACTTTCTGGGATGCCACAAGAGGAGCAGCATCCAGGGTGGGGAGATGGATGTCTGATCTTAGCCCCCCTCAGCTCAGGTACAGGACCTCCATCTTAGCTGAATTAAGCTTCAGCTGGCTTAACTGCAACCATCCAGCCACAGCTTCTAGTGCCCTGGTCAGATGTTCCAGGGCAGCATCTGCATGGCCATCCATCAGCAGGTAGAGCTGGGTGTCATCTGCATACTGGTGACAACCCAGCCCAAAACCTCAGGCAATCTGGGCAAGGGGGCGCATATAGATGCTAAACATCATTGGCAAGAGAACAGCTCCCTGTGGCACACCACATTCGAGTGAGTGCCGCAGGGAGATCTGATCGCCAATTGCCACCCTCTGTCCCCGATTACAGAGAAAAGAGGAGAACCACTGTAAGGCTTCCCCCTGAACTTCTATATCAGCAAGGTGGTGGGTCATTAGATTGTAATCAACCATGTCAAACGTTGTCAAAAGTTCTAACAGTAATAGCAGCGCTGACCCGCCTTGATCCAGATGCCTTCTAAGGTCATCAGTGAGGGCAACCAAAGCAGTCTCCGTCCCATGGCCAGGACGAAAGCTGGACTGGAAGAGATCAAGGGTAGAGGTATCCTCCAGGAAAGCATCTCAGAAGAACTGTATGTAAAGTATCTCAGAAGAATTGCATGCTAGATGTAAAGTTGGGAGTTGCCAAAAAGATCAGCACGCACAACTATATTTAATTTTAGAAGCGTTAACTTCTTTCATATGAGGGGGATTGTGAAGAAGAAACTGAAAAGAAAGGTAAGAAGGGTCGAATCCCTATGGAAAGATTGGAGACTATTTAAAACTACAATACTGGAAGCTCAGATAAAATGTATACTGCAGGTTAAGAAAGGCAAAAATAGATATTTTAAAAAGGCCTGCAAGGTTAACAAACAAAGTAATGGAAGCAGTGAAAGGTAAGAAGAAGAGCATGAGACTGGGACAAGGCTAGTGGTGAATCAGTATAAGTTGTTCAGGGTGGTGAGAACCAGGGAGGACTGTGAGGCACTCCAAAGGGATCTGTCAAGGCTGGGTTAGTGGGCATCAACATGGCAAATGAGGTTCAGTGTGGACAAATGCAAAGTAATGCACATTGGAGCAAAAAAATCCTAACTATAAATATATGTTGATGGGGTCTGAACTTACCAGGAGAGAGATGTTGGAGTCATGGTAGATAATTCACTGAAAATGACATTTCAGCATGTGTCTGCAATTAAAAAAATATGCTATGCTGGTGATTATTAGGAAGGGGATTGAAAACAAATCAACTAGTATGATAATGACCCTGTATAAATCTGTGGGGTGGCCTCCTTTGGAATACTGTGTGCAGTTCTGGACACCACACCTCAAAAAAGATATAGCATTGGGAAAGGTGTGGAAAAGGTCAACTAATAAGGGGATGGAACACTTTCCCTATGAAGAAAGGTTAAAGGGTTAGGGCTCTTTAGTTTGGAGAAATGATGACTGAGAGTTGACATGATAGATGGGTACAAAATTATGCATGGGATAGAGAAGGTAGAGAGAGAAATACTTTCCTCCCTTTCTCACAAAATAAGAACTTGTGGGCATTCAATGAAATTAATGAGCTGTAAGCTTAGAACAAATAAAAGGAAGTACCGTACTTCTTCACCCAAAGAGTAATTAACATGTGGGATTCACTGTCATATGAAGTGGTGGCAGCTACAAGCATAGACAGCTTCAAGAGGTGATTGGATAAACATATGGAGCAGAGGTCCATCAGTAACCATTAGCCACAGAAACCTCTAAAAACCAGTTTCCGTTTGTGGTGTGAAAAGGGCAATGATAGCTGCAGCCCCAGGGCAGATAGTGTGAAATCGGAAGGAAGCCCCGCTGAGAAGAGGAACGTGAGAGCAGCGTAAGGTGAATGGAAAATCAGTCCCAGTTTCTGTTTGCTGTGCAAAAAAGGTGAAGCTAGTTGCAGTCCTGGGGTAGAGAGTGTGAAATCCAATGGAAGCCCCGCAGAGAAGAGGCGCATGAGAGCAGCATAAGACTAGTGGGAAATTGGTCTGAATGTTCCCAGCTGTTAAACCCTGATAGTGTTCCCATCTTGTCCTTGTCCTTGTGGAGGAAAAAAAACTTTTACATTTTACATATTGGATCTTTTGAATCAGATCTAAATCTATTTTTCTGTGACATGCATTTTGTCATTAATGACATGCATTTTGTCATTCCTCTGAAGACTTGCATCAGGCCCAAAACTATATGCAATGAGGGCCAAATGGGTTAATTTCTTGTTTGCACCACATTCACACATAAAGCAATTATGTGGGATTAATTAATGTGGGATTTTAAGTAAAAGGAGTGTGTAAGAGACAGACACTCAATAGCCCTATACATTACCCCACTGAGATATATTGCCTCTATTGTTTCTCCATTTCCTGTTTAATTCTACTATCATATCCAGGAAAGAAGAAGGATGGCTGGAGTCACAGTGTGCAGACAAGTCAGAAAAGGGATGGGGACAATTAATGATCTTCTTCTGCATGCATCCGACATGGTGATAGAAATCTTTGAATTCTCCTCTTTCCTCCATTCAATCAGATAGCTAATAATTTAGAGGAAAATTATTCAAAGCACCTCTTGTTCATTTTTGTGACAAATTATGTGCTTTTCAGTTTCAGGATTGAAAAAAATCCATTGGTTTTGAATATTCTCTGTAATGTAAAAGCACTGGCCCACCCCATTCCAAATATTTGTGATTTCTCTTCAGTACTGGTTTATATGTTTATTTGATTAATAGATTTTATTGCTTGTTTTCTTTAAGTTTGTACAACACTCAGACAGCAGGTTTTTTTACTGTAATGTCAGAAGTGAGTTATGATGACACTATGGAGTTTTAAAGACCAGAAATATTTGGAGGTGGTTTGCCATTGCCTGTCCCCACATCACAACCCTGGCCTTCCCTGGTGGTCTCCCATCTAAATACTAAGCAGGACCAACTCTGTTTAGCTTCCAAGATCTGACAAGACTGGACTAGCCTGGACTACCCAGGTCAGGGACAGAGAGCTTTACCGCTGAGCAATATAGAAAGTAAATAAATAATGCAGAAAGTTGCCATAATTTTGTTCTATTGATCAATATTTTCTTTTAAAATTTTCAATATTTTCAAATTTCTTTTAAAATTTTCAATATTTTCTTTTAAAAAGAAAATAGGGCAGTGACTGCTTTGAACACAGGTAAGTAGGTAGGTAGACAACTTCTTTGGAGCATAGTAACTGGTATTACAATGCTGTCTTCAGAGAAAACACCAAGAAAAAGCTGCATCATCCTTGTGGTGACTACCTCACTTCTCCCGCAGATAAATTTCCTTGCAGAAATGACTAGGAAGGAGCCAGTGATAGAAAATATCCATCTTCCATCCCCTTGAACGTGTGTAGCCAAAGGATAGGTGTTTTATGTTGGCCTGAATAAATATCTTGATACTTTCCCAATGGAAGACCATGCCCTGAAATTGAGATAAATTCATTTTGAGGAATTCAATGTCTGAGGACATTCTGGAGACAATTCTTTCTATGCATTACATTTTTATCCTACCCTTCCACTTAGAGAACCATATAGGATTGTTCTCTCAGTCTTTTTGTCCTCACATAACAATGCTATAAATTAGGTTAGCCTGAAAAAGTATGTCTGGCCTCAGATTACCCAGAGAGCTTCATGGCTGAGCGAGCAGTTCAGCCCGGGCGTGTCCCACCAGTTAATCTGACACTCTGACCTCTATAACACAATGGCAGATTCGCAACAAGGCAAGCTTGGTATTACCTTCAAGTGCAGATTCTGTGATACTATTGTATTCTCCTTGAAATCCAAAGACTGAGGGTTTTCACATCATTTCTGTTTCTAAAACACTATACTTCGGGGCTTTGAAGGGAGGCTGGCTGAACACCTCTGTTCTCTGTGTTCAAAGTGGCTAGTTTTGGATGCTGAAAATTCCCTCTCTGGGATTCCATGTTAAAGAGTTTTAGTGGCAGGCTTAGTTTCTAGTCTGCTCCCCTTGCCTCAATTCTCTCGTTTGGGTAACATGACAACAGGCAAATCTATTATTTATATATATATTCTTCAATTAGAAAACCCTCATGAAGATGGGGGTGGGGGGAACATGTATTTGCAATGCATTGCAGACAAAATAAATCACTTAATCAGTAAATAAAGAAATTAGAAATACTCAGTCATGTTTTTTTTTTAAAAAAACCCCAACATATTGCAGCCTTTGTATTCTTTACAGAATAATGTCGTAACCTACATTTTATGTATATCAGGCCCCTGATGCTGACAATGGACTGAAAAACCCTGATCTCTTATCACTTACAATACATTCATTTTCACAGCTTCATCTGTGTCATTTTCCAAGCAGTTATATTTTGTTATCATTTCTGTGGAACATCCACACCTCAGAGAACATTAACAATTCAAATGCATCCAAGCACTTTCTATGTATAAAATTCATCTGATTAAAATAATTAGAAAGAGCCCAGAGCATTGTTAAAGTCAGACATAACTGTAAGTATTGTCAATATGCAAAAAACTGCAAAAAGTAGATTACAGCGGATCACATATCTTAGCACTTATAGGGCTAAAGCACCTTTAAAAAAAACTTCTGCTGCTCATACATTTTCAAGGCCTCTCTTAGTGTATTCTTTACAAAATCCAGAGATTCTTCCCCTCACTATTTACTAGTTTGGTTGCTCTCAAATACTTCTTAGATTTGGTTCCTTTGCTTTTATGTCTAGTCTACCATGTTTAAAGAGTATAAAAAACTAAAAGTTCTTTGGAATAATACTGGGAGCCTGAGGATATTTTCAAGCATCATGCCTAATAAGAAAATAATAAAACTAATGACAGTGGAGGGACCACAAATCAAATCATATGGCACATCTTTTGAGTCCAAGATTAGGTTTTGCCGCCAATCTCAACGGATTTCCCAGACTGAAACTCTTCTAGTTTCTTCCACAGACATTAGTGGTTCACATTGACTTCTGTGGGAAGAGCTAAAATTGAGAAGAAGATGGCCAGTGGCCATTTTCCCTGAATCTCATCTCTTTTCCCTGAATCTCATCTCTTTCCAAATTTACAAATTTGTTAAATAGAAGGTGTCACACAGCAGGGGCCTTCTACTGGCTGCCACCACTCTGGTAAGGGTCTACATGGGAGGGCCTCAAGCACCCAACTACCCCTGTCTTCCTTTTTAGTGTTGGAGGCTTCTGCTTGGAAAATCAATTTTATATCCCAAACAGTTCAATGGATTGTTGGATCAAAATGAGATCTGAGAGCTTTTTAGTATAAAAGCAAAAGCATAACTTTATTTCTATAGGGATGGGGAATTGGGATGGAACAACAAGAAACACGAAGAGCTACATCCTATCACTATGAAAAACACATGGCTAAGAATGCAGATCATTCCTTCTTCTGAACAAATTAAAAACTAATAAGTCACCAGGCCCAGATGGCATACATCCAAGAGTTCTGAAAGAACTCAAAGGTGAACTTGTGGATCTTCTGACAAAAATATGTAATCTTTCATTGAAATCTGCCTCCGTTCCTGAGGACTGGAAGGTAGCAAATGTCACCCCCATCTTTAAAAAGGGTTCCAGAGGAGATCCGGGAAATTACAGGCCGGTCAGTCTGACTTCAATACTGGGAAAGCTGGTAGAACCATTATCAAAGAGAGAATGAGTAGGCACATTGATGAACACAAGTTATTGAGGAAGACTCAGGGAAGATCTTGCCTCACTAACTAGAGTTCTTTGAGGGGATGAACAAACATGTGGACAAAGGGGACCAATAGATGTTGTTTACCTTGACTTCCAGAAAGCTTTTGATAAAGATCCTCATCAAAGGTTCCTTAGTAAGCTCGAGAGTCATGTGCTAAAAGGACATGTTCTTTTGTGGATCAAAAACTGGCTAATTAATAGAAAGCAGAGTATAAATGGGTAATTTTCGCAGTGGAAGATGGTAAGCAGGGCTCAGTACTGGGTCCCGTGTTCTTTAACTTGTTCTTTAATTATTTGGAGTTTGGAGTAAGCAGTGAAGTGGCTAAGTTTGCAGATGACACTAAATTGTTCTGGGTGGTGAAAACTAGGGAGGATTGTGAGGCACTCCAAAGGGACCTGTTGAGGCTGGGTGAGTAGGCGGCAACATGGCAGATGAGGTTCAATGTGGCCAAATGCAAAGTAATGCACATGGGGGCCAAAAATCCTAGCTATAAATACAAGTTGATGGGTTGTGAACTGGCAGAGACTGACCAAGAGAGAGATCTTGGGATCGTGGTAGATAACTTACTGAAAATGTCAAGACAGTGTGCGATTGCAATAAAAAATGGCCAATATTCCCTCTAAGCTGTAAAGTCTTATGAGCAAAATTTCTACTTCATGAGCTACTGGCATTAAAGTTGTGAGCCACTGCATAACTTAGCTTTTTCTGGGCCATTTTTCTTGAGCTAAGACAAAAATGTGTGAACTGGAGGTTAAAAAACTGTGAGCTAGCTCACACTAACTCAGTTTAGAGGGAACACTGCTCATGGCACATATCCCCTAACCCTAATTTCATTTCCTCTTTCAGGATACTGCAATTTAGGGACTTTTTATCCTTTGCAGATGAAAAAGTTCTTGACAAATGTTGATGGAGTTAGTTTAGGGTTGGCAGGTCCACTCAGAAAATACCTGGGGACTTTGGAGGTGGAACTGGGAGACCTTGGGGGGGGGGGGTGGAGCCAGGAGACTTTTCGATTCCCTAAAATAAATACAAATACAGCAGTATAGTTCCTCTTAATACAGTCTTCATTTCCTCATTCCCCAGCAGCTGGCTGCACTTCTACTAAATGAAGGTGAACATGTACACACACACATTCACAAAGTGGCCAAAATAAACCCACTTTGCAAGCACACACTTTTGTGATCTCACTAGGGCAATTTACTCACTGGAGCTGCTGAATGTAATTATCTGCTGTACTTCAACCAACTTCTTCAGACGAACAGGAATATGAAAGCAGAGCTGCCTAAGGGGTGGAGTTTTCCTCAAAACAAACAGAGGGACTCTGCTCACTTCTCTTCCTTTCACACACTCACCAGAAGACCCACAGGGCTCTGCCTAGTTGCCCTGCACATTCAGTGTTCCTCTTGGTCTCTCTAACCACAGGATTTAAAGGCACACACTCAGTCCAAAACACAGGCAGATTGCAGGCTTCTTTTAAGTCTGCACAGATTTAAAGGCACATGGTAGCATTTGGAGCAGGGTTTTCCCCATAGGCCAGTTGGCTGGTGGCAGGAAGGAGCCTGCAAAACCACAAGCTTAAGTTAGTTATGATCAGAAGAAATGTTTTCCTTCTGATCTTAATATTACCACAATGTCTTCTTCTCCAGAGGATGTTTTAATGGTCACAACTCTTAGAGCAGAAGCGATCTTGGATTGATGGAGATGGGAAATTAGGATCAAGATATATTACTCATACTGTGTGTCTCGAACTTAATGTTGCCCTCTGAGATACAATGGTTCACTCTAACCTCTGTGGGAAGAACTAAAATCGAGAAGGTGAACGGGGGCCATTTTCCCCAAATCTCAGTTGTTTCCTGTTGGAAATCCACAAATTTCTTAAATAGGGTTCAAACAAGCCCAGCCAGAAAGTATTCCCCTCCCAATGATTATCTAGTACTTGTTTGCAAAAGGTGAAGATTTTCAGTGCTGTTCACTGCCCAAAGCAATATCAAGGTATAAATCACTTCAAAATCAAAACTTTTGTGAGATTTTAAAGAAGATCATTATTTTCATGGTTCATACTAATCATATTGTCTGAACATGGTCCTGAACACCTAATGTACAGGGCCAGATCTACATATTTTTTGAGGGGGTGGCAAAACCAAAAAATGGCGCCCCCACTCAAAAAATGAAGGGGCGTGTGGGCAATTTGACACACACTCTCCATTTAAACACCCCATCAGGTGTTTGTATGGGGAGGGGAAGCCTCAGCAGCTCTGGCCCTAGAGCGTTTTGAGCCCTAGCCAAAACTAATTTTGTGCACCCCTCTGCAGCGCCACACCAGAGAAGGGGTTTAAAGTTTAAATTCCCTTCTCTAGAGTTGTGCAGCAGTGGCAAAAAGATAGGAACCTAGAATCATAGAGTTGGAAGGGACCTCCAGCGTCATCTAGTCCAACTCCCTGCACCATGCAGGAAACTCACAAATATCTCCCCCTAAATTCACAGGATCTTCACCTGAACAGTAAGAGCGTTTTCGCACTGACCTTTTACTGGCGCGACCACCCTCTTCACACCGGAGGATCTGCGCGGATTTCGCACAAGAAGCGCCGGCGCACCCAAAAGAGCCGGCAACTTCCGTCGCGAAACCCGCTCAAACGGAAACCGCCAAGAAGCAGGAAAACATTTGAGCGGCTTTTGCGACGGAAGTCGCCGGCTCTTTTGGGTGCGCCGGCGCTTCTTGTGAGAAATCCGCGCAGATCCTCTGGTGTGAAGAGGGTGGTCGCGCCACTTGAAGGTCAGTGCGAAAACGCTCTAAGAGAAAAACCCAGGTTGGTTTTCCCTTCCCAATATGGCATGCATTTCTTTCCAGGGATCTGACGGCTGTTTGTATTTCTTTAAGTGCATAAACTGTTTGGGATCTGCAGCAAAGAAGCATACATACTTGATACTAATTGCTGAGCTATGTGGAACTTACTTCTGAGTAAAGGTTCAGGACTCTCAGCTGCAATTTTAGGTCCCTCTCCTCTAGTCTCATTAAATTCAGTGGGACTTTCTTACAAGGCAGTATAAAATTTAGAGAGCTTTTCATCTTGAAAAAAACTGGTAATAATATTCATAGTTTTGTTCCTGTATAGGGTGTTGTACAGACTAACATAAGGCAAGTCTCTGTCCCAACCGAGGAGGTTACAGCTTTCATTTTGGCAAAGAGGGAGAAAGGGGGAAGAACTAAGGATTGCAAGGGACAAGTAAGCGAAAACGCAAAGTGTTTGCAACTGGATACTCTAAAAACTGGGTCTGAGTAAAAGTCAGATCTACATGGATCTTCATGAATTCATATGCTTTTTACATTGAAAGGAAATCAAAGCACTATTATTCTGTAGATCCTGTCTTAGACTGTAGGCAGGACCACAAAAATCATGCTTCCACAGATTCGTGGCTCCTCACCACTGCAAAAACAGGGTTCCAAAGCATGGATCCTCATGAATTCATATGATTTTTATGGTGAAATGAAATGAAATCAGCATCATGCTGTAGATCCTGTCTTAGACTATAGGCAGCACCAGAAAAATCATGCCTCCATGAATCTGTGGTGCCACAACAGTGGAAAAACATGTTTTTATTGTCTGCAATGAGTAGGCTGGAGTAGGATTCTGAACAAATGTAGGCCCACCATTTGTCCACCTAGGGCAGGAGCACCACACTCAATTTCCTGCATCTTGAGGAAGTGAGGAACAACAGAAATATAGCCTCCACATAGTGACTCTCTATGAATTACCCTTAGGGTCTATGCTAAAGTCTATAGACACTTAATAAGGCAACAAGAGAATCACATTCTTCCCAAACTCTCTGGGGGCCACCCCACAAATCTCCCACCATTTGCTGAGACAGTGTTGGGAACCCTAAGTAGTCTGGTTAGGATTGTACTGTTTGTTAGTGTTAATTGTATTATTGGCAGATTTATAAAATGTCAAAGTATAAATGAGTTCATTTTCTACAAGCTAAACTGCAAATATAGCCAATACTAAAGAGAAAACTGCAATCTGCTGCATCCTCTACTACCTTAGCATATGCATTTTAGTTTTTGTGATCTGAGAAGTAAGCAAAAATAAAAATTGAAAATAGAAAACACAAATTTAGTACTAAATAAAGGAAAGTTATTTAAATGAAAACTGCCACAATAGAACTAAAATGCATTTAAAGTTCATAACTTTGAAAATACTGCTCTTCAATAGTATATTAGCATCATACACATTTTAATAGCATATTAACAGTGGACAAAATTAGTGACTTTTGAACCATAACTATATCATTGAAAATATATTTAGCTACATAGGAATGATTATTCTTTTTGTCTTCCACAAACATCTTTACACTACACATTCTTGAGTAAACCTTGTCTTTGAAAAATATTCCTCTAACTGCCCAAGTGAAAATATTTCACAAGAACTTTTTTCATTTCTCCTGCAAATTTCCATATTAGATCATGGTGAGAAAAATTGTCATGCCCCTCCCTCAATTTTTTTTGTTTATTTTTATCTTTCATAATGAAAAACGTTTTTGTAAAATTATTCACGTTGCAACATGGAAATATATTCCACATAGTTTCTGTTATGGTCTTGTCCATTTTTACTGAAGGTTTATGTCAGGAAAAAAAATGGCTTATTTGAATCAGAAAGCCTGTCTCAAGTGGTAAGAGGATCATGATATGGGGTTGGAACAAGTGGTAAGAGGATCATAATACGGGGTTTTGTTCCAACCCCTTATTATGATCCGTTTTCCATCAGGATAGATTTATATAAGCGGGTTTGTCAAGTGATAAGAGAGCAGAAAACTGAAGCCGTGGTGGGCTGGAGGAGCTCTTCCTTTGTACAGTACATATTCCATTACAGCATTAAAAATAATGGTCCATAGGATTTAGCCCCAAATAAAGCAAGAGGTCTTATGCTGATCACAGTTAACTGGTTCCATTGAATTTAGCTATAGTAAACTTTAAATGGGCTTAGCCACTGGCCAGACATGTCAACTTCTGACTGTTTCCAAATTGACTTCCAGAATATATTTCCATTTTCTTTCATTAGTACACATTAATAATTATATGACATCATGTCCTGGATAGATTCATTAGGTTTATGAGTCTTCTGTTGTTTACATTTTTAGCTTTCATTTGCATATTATGTCACTGCCTCCAGGTTTTCTGTAAAAGGGACCATCACAACATTGCCAAGAGTATTTCTCTGGTTTCAGTACAATAAATAGAAGTTTATAGCTTGGCTAGAAAAAAGATATATGCATGCGTAGGAGAAAGCCATACATGCTTACGAGAAAGCCATAAATACTTACAGCCACAGGCTTTCTTCTTGCCACAGCATTCCAAGAAGCAAAACTTCAGCTGTACTAAATTACTTGGATCCCACTGTCTGTTTCCAGTGATGGAAGGGCACTTTTTCATGGAAGATTTTTGCTGATTCCCTATCTCCAGATCCTATGGTAGTCCCGTGACCCCCTAGAACAGAATTTGGTGGGGGGGGCTCAGTGGGCTGCAGTGCAGGGGAGGGGATAGTGAAATCCTGCTGCATTAGTTGAGTTCCACTCATAGACCTCATAGGATATAAGCCATTTTCATGGGCAAAACATTTAAATTTTCTTTTTTAAAAAATCAAGCTACCCTTTGTATAATAAAAGCCCTTTTGTGGTGGCAAAATAGAACACCCTGATTGACTGGGACTGTACTGCATCAACCTTTGGCCTGTCAAACCATCAATCCAGGTCTGTTGTGTTCCACTGGCTGGGGATTGAGGCCCTGCTTCACAGAGGAGAGAAAAAGCCTTCCCTTGATTGGCAGACAGAGGAGGAAAACTGCCACAGAAAGCCATCTCTCAATTGGCTGAGGGCTCCTGGGTCTTCCTGGTGAGTGTGTAAAAGGAAAAGAAGCAGCAGAGTCCTTGTGTTCATTCAGAAGAAAATCCCACCTCTTAGGCTGCTCTGCTTTTGTTTTCCTGTTAGTCTGAAGAAATAGGTTGAAATATATCAGATGGTTAATTTAGAGGCTCCAGTAAGTCAATTGCTGCAATGTGTGTGCTAACGGTTTTTAATTTGGCTGCTGTGTGTTGTGTGTGTGTATTCAGTTTCATTTAGTGGAAGTGCAGTCATCTTTTGGGGTATGGGCAAATGAAGACTGTATTCAGGGGAAATAAAATGCTGTATTTGTATTTATGCTTTTAGAGGAATGGGAAAGTCTCCTGGCTCTGCCCCCAAGTCTCCCAGCTCCACTCCAAAGTCCCCAGGTATTTTAAAAGTTGTACCTGGCAACCCAACAATCAAGCTTGGTTCTGTCAGTAAAGGGTGGGGAGGAGGCCCTTTCCAGGCCTATTTTGGCCTTTGAGGGAAAACCTATTGCGGCCAGTCCTGACTAGGGTTGTCAGCTCCAGGTTGGGAAATTCTGGGATATTTTGTGGTGGAGTCTACAGAAGCCAGACTTTGGGGAGGGGAGAGGCCCCAACTGAATATAATGTCATAGCGTCTGCCCTCCAAAGCGCTTATTTTCTCCAGGGGGAAAGAGATTTATTGTTTGGATTTTAGTTGTGATACCAGAAGATCTTCAGCCTCCATCTGGAGGTTTTCTACCCTAGGCCTGGCAGCACCCTCTGGGTGACTTGATGCCACCTGACTGGCATGACTAAACTAGGTCTGGCTGCTTGCTTCTGTTCAGCAGCAGCCCCCTTATGACAAACACTGTGACATGGCAGTCAGTGCTTCAGAGCAGGGTCTGCCAGACTCAGGTTCTTACTGTGGAAGCTGATTGAGTGATTCTGGACCACCCATATACTTTCAGCCTAACCTACCTCACAGGGTTGTTGGGTGGATCAAAAGGGGGAGAGGAGACTGATGTAAGATGCTTTGATCCCCACTTTATAGAAAGATTGTTCTTTTCCTATGTAGAATCTGAAGGGAGGGGGAAGGAGGTAGAAAGGAATCTACCCTCATCTCTTTTGCTTCCCATCCCTTCTTGCTTAATCTCCCCGCTTCTCTGATAATCTACCCCATATTTCTCCACTGTCTCAGTTTCCCTTCCCAACAGCTGCCTTCTTGACATACCTTGCCTCCCTTTATCTTTCCCTTCCTTCCCCAGCTGCCCCCCCCCCCCACCGACCACAACACTCACCCACAGCAAATTTCTAGTGCCCATTGTATTTTCCCCCACAACAGGCCTTATTACTAGTAGCTGTATATTTCCCTAAAGTTACCACACTTACATTAAAAAACAAAAAAACCTGGGCAACCTAATTTGATGATCTCAGTGGACAATTGATCCAGTTAAGAGATAATAGATAGGATTTCATTTGTTGATTAAAAACATTTCTATCCTATTTTTCCATCTTCATAAGGCTAAGTTTGGCACCATTATGGCAGGTCATGGGAAGCCGCAGCCTACCAGGTTGCCCAAGGACCAGCCCAGGTTGGAGATAGCAGGCCAAAGTGTTGTATCTGCCATATTCAAAATGTCTTTAAAGATTGTATGATGTAGGCTGTGTCTGTATTAGTTTTCAAACTGCAATTTTCCCTTTATATACCCACAAAGGAGAGACATACTTTTAAAAATTAAAAAGGCATTAATAGATCATTACAACAGGCCTAGTACATTGACCATCCTCACAGTTCTCAGCCACTGGTCAGTCAAGGCAGCATAGCAGAATAGCATTCTAGTCTTACATGAACTGAGATGGACTATTTCTGAACTGAGTATTCTCTCTTGACTCTTATTAAAAATTCATACCAGAATTTTTTTTTTAAAAAAAAATTGTGTTGCTTCAGATTTCATCCCATTTAGACATTGTTCACTTGGTTACTGAGATATTAATTTGCTCTAACACAGGTCATATGCAAGTGTGAACAATATTTAGAACTGTGTTGCAATATTTACAGAGAATATTAATATTCATTGGATTTTGCAGATGCAAACGCCTTTATCTGAATCTATTGCCATTTTCAGTTTCATAAGAAAGGCTTTATGGACACTTACAAACCCAATGAATTGTGCTAATATATAAAATTTGAAGTTTATTATAATTAATGTAATTCCATCACTTTCTGAAACAAATCAAAGAGATGAACCAAAGAAATCTGGGGAAGGTTTTTATTTGAACTGAAAAGTCCTGTTCACGTAAACCTTAATTTAAAGTGAAGTTGGTAGCTGTATAAACTCCTGATGGCAAGGCTAATTCAATTAGACTAGGTTACCACTGGGGAAACATGATAAAGTGAGGATAGAAGATTATGTTTACTGCACATTCGTGGGAGTAAGCCCCAGTTAACAAACCCAAGTGAGATTCTGAGTAGACCTGCTTAGGATTTTTCTCTTCACATTTTCTCCTTCATTCATATTTCTATGACCTCAATGAAAAGTTGCTGTTGCAACTGATCTGATTATCTGATACAAAAAAAAAAGGGCACCTCCTGGAATAATTATATAAAGAGGAAGAAATTATACTCACTATTAATATAAAATGCTTAACAATTACATATAAATGTTATGCATCTATATATTTAACTAATAATACAAAGTGAGCAATGTGTAGGGTACATTTTAAGACAAAAGAATCTTTTTAAAATTCTTATATTAATCTGTCTATAATTTATTGCTTCACTCATTATTATTATTATTAATAATAATAAGATTGACACTCCAAGAAATTGTTAAGAAATTAAGTGGGAAAGATATCATACTTTAGTGATATGTATCAAATATCAGAATTGTGTCTTCGACAAAGACAAAATGTAATAGCTTTTGATGATTAATGATTTTCTGATTACAAATCCTACCCCCCATTTTTCCTGTATCCCATTACCATAACAACAACAACAACAACTTTATTACCACAAAAAGTTTCTGTTTCCAAACATCAAATTTTCGCTAGTACTTCTGAGCCCAATTTAGTTTGCTGGGTTGAGGTTTTAAACCCCAACTTAGAATTGCACCCTTCTAAGTTCTTTTAACTCAATAAGTTTAGAAGAGTGTAAATCTGTTGTGCAAATGGTTGTTTCCTGGTCACTATAGGGATGCTTCCTTCTTTATGAATCTGTCATTATTGTCAGGTTAGAGGCTCTGTTCCGCAGTAATAATAATAATACCTTTTATTTATATCCCGCCCTCCCCGCCGAAGCAGGCTCAGGGCGGCTAACAACAAAGTTCAATAAACATAGTACAAATGCAGCTGGCATACACATGGGATGCAGTCTGGGATATATGTGGGATACACACACACATGCACACACATCTGAATGTCTTTAGCCAATAAAAGACATACAGCTTGAGTCCAGGTGAAGGAGGAAGGAAGGAAAATGTTTATTGCAGTAACCGAGAGCAGAGCTAAGCTACAGTCATCATTACCAAGCTGCTCTGAAATTTTTCAAAATGGTTACAATCTTATATACCCTTGATGACATTCAGGCACATGTTATAATATACACATACCAATTGGCTGCAACCTCCTGCCCAGGGCTTTCTTTGTTGAAAAAGCCCAGCAGGAATCATTTGCATATTAGGCCACATCCCCTGACACCAAGCCAGCTGGAAGTGCATTTCTGTGCATTCCTGCTCAAAAAAAGCCCTGTTCCTAATTTCAAAGTGAGACCCAGCTACACACTACTGATACACTTTGCCAGCGTGGCATTAGTCCATTGGTAGAACATTATGGCATAGCAAGGCATTAAATATTCATGCATCTACCTTGACCAGATAAATCCATTTTGGGCTATAAGAACCCCCTACTTCTCTATTGTTACCTAGAAACACAGTAGAAATACAGAAAGGCATAGTGCAAGGTTGTAGAGAAGATTGGTATGTTGGTACTCTTCTGCCTTTTTTGTCTTCTCAGTCAGGCCTAGCTGTATGTTAATCTTTTAAGTATGTTACTTAAGTGTGGGGGGTGGGGGGCTCCTTCTGGGTGTCCTGCCCCCCCAGGGAAAGTGCATGCGCAATACATCGCCTCTCCTTTCCCGGTGTAGTGAACGCTGCGTGGTCACTGTCTGGCTATGCCTGCAGATGGTCACTGCAATGGCCTCTCCTACATTACTGCATCCGTGGCAACACCTTCTCGCTGGTCCCCCCCGTTTTCACAGAGTTTGCCACGTCATGGTGCGACCGAATGTCCGGCGGTATAACCGGATGGGCAGGTTGGGCTCACCAACCTGGCCAGCCAAGAGAAGGAAAACTCTAACATCAAGCCCGGGCAGACAGAGCTCATTAATGTAACATCTACCACCTGGAGGACTCGCTGCCGGCGTCCCGGCTTACTGGGCCATGGCAGATGACCCCATGGTGAAAGGGTGGAGCCAGTACTGCGCACACTGCGCTTCACCTAAAAATTCCTCTGCGCAGGCCTGAAGGGTATCCACATCCACAACCCACAACATACCAAGTCCTGCAGCGATGGGCAAGGGGCGAAACGGCAGGTGGAAGATGCCACTGGAAGCCGCAGTCCCAATCCTGTATGTAGGCGGTTCAGGGTATTGGTCGCCTGATGCTGACCCGGAGACAAAAGCATTTTTCGGCAGCACCCTGAACGACCAAGCAGCCCTATTTAGGGACAGCACTGCTTGCTCCGTATGGAGAGGGGCCTAGAAAAGGTGGCCTAAACAAAGCTTGTCTTCTCCCCCCCAGTTGGCTAGCCACGGTCAACAGGCATCCTTACTTGTGGTCGAAAAATAACAACAAAGAAAAGGCATGCACCTGCCTCACAAAGTGTGCAAAGACTAAAGCTTGCATGTTGGAACATCAGAACCATGCTTGACACAGTAGACAGAGGTCGCCCTGAATGACGCTCTGCTCTAGTTGCCCATGAACTTCTCAGGTTGAATATCGACATAGCAGCTCTCAGTGAGGTCCGTTTCCCTGAGGAAGGTAGTCTTCAAGAACACGGTGCTGGCTATACCCTCTACTGGTCAGGTAAGTCAAAGGCTGAGAGCCGCCTTTCTGGCGTTGGCTTCATGATCAGGAACTCCATTGCCTCTAAACTCAAAAACCTGCCAACAGGTCACCCAGATCATATCATGTCTATGTGCCTCCCACTTCAAAACAAGCAGCATGCAACCCTCTTTAGTGTGTATGCCCCAACCCTTCAAGCAGATCCTGCAGAAAAGAACAAGTTCTATGCTGATCTACGTAACCTCATATGGAAGACCCCTACAGAGGACAAGGTGATCATCCTTGGCGACTTCAATGCCAGAGTAGGTAAAGACTCGGAAGCCTGGAAAGGAGTACTTGGCAAACACGGCATTGGCAACTACAATGATAACGGGTGCCTCCTGCTAGAATTCTGCTCGGAGCATCAGCTCACCATCACCAACACTCTCTTCCAGCAGAAGAACAGTCTGAAGACAACCTGGATGCACTTACGGTCCAAGCATTGGCACCTTATTGACTACATTCTGGTGCGCCAGAGAGACCTTCGAGATGTCTTACACACCCGAGTAATGCCCAGTGCAGAATGTCATACGGATCATCGTCTTGTACGATACAATCTCCGTCTTCATTTTAAATCTACACCCAGGAGAGGCGGTATCCCCCAGAGGAAGCTTCAGGTTGGCAGCCTTCAGTCAGCCGAAGTTAAAGCTGCCTTCCAGGCAAAACTCCAGTCAAGAATTGAGGACCCCAGTTGCCTCACAGATCCTTCTCCAGAAGCACTCTGGGAACACCTAAAAACTACCATCCTGACCTCTGAAGAAGTCCTCGGGTTCTCCACAAGAAAGAACAAGGACTGGTTTGACGAGAACAATCAAGAGATCCAAGAATTACTGGCGAAAAAGAGATCTGCCTACTAAGCACATCTTGCTCAGCCCTCCTTTCCCGGGAAAAAAGCAACCTTTCACGCTATATGTAGCAACCTCCAGCGCAAGCTTCGAGACATTCGGAACAAGTGGTGGACCAAGCTTGCAGAGAGAACCCAGCTGTGTGCAGACACTGGTGATTTAAGAGGGTTCTACGAAGCCCCGAAGGCAGTATATGGTCCATCATATCAGGCTCAGAGTCCCTTGCATAGTGCAGACGGCCAAGTGCTTCTCACAGACAAGGCATCCATACTGAACCGGTGGTCGGAGTATTTTCAGGTTCTCTTCAGTGCCAACCGCGTAGTTCAAGATTCAGCAATCCACCTCACCCTACTTCAACCAGTGAAAACAGAGTTGGATGTGATCCCCACCCTAGAAGAGACTGTTAAAGCCATCAAGCAACTGAAAAGTGGCAAGGCAGCGGGAGTTGATGGAATCCCACCAGAGATCTGGAAGCATGGGGGCATAGTACTACATAGCACACTTCACAAAGTACTTGTCACCTGCTGGGAACAAGGCAAACTACCACAGGACTTTCGCGATGCAATCATCATTACTCTACATAATAACAAAGGGGAAAAGTTCGACTGCTCCAACTACCGGGGGATAACCCTGCTCTCCATCGCAGGCAAAATCCTTGCTAGAATACTCCTGAACAGACTGGTGCCCACCATTGCAGAAGAACTCCTCCCAGAGAGCCAGTGTGGCTTCAGAGCTAACAGGAGCACCACAGACATGGTATTTGTTCTCAGGCAGCTCCAAGAGAAATGCAGGGAACAGAACAAGGGTCTATATGTGACTTTTGTCGACCTTACCAAAGCTTTTGATACCGTTAGCAGGAACGGCCTGTGGCAAATCTTGGAACGTTTAGGATGTCCCCCAAGGTTCCTCAGTATGGTCATCCAGCTACATGAAGACCAGCGAGGCCAAGTCAGACACTGCAACGATCTTTCGGAGCCCTTCCCAATAGGCACAGGTGTAAAGCAAGGCTGTGTTCTCGCGCCAACTCTCTTTACGATCTTCTTTAGCATGATGCTTCAAAGAGCCGCAGTAGATTTAGATGATGACGATGGTGTCTACATCCGCTATCACACCGATGGCAGCCTGTTCAACCTGAGGTGATTAAAGGCCCTCTCCAAGACAATGGAAAAACTTATCCGAGATCTACTGTTTGCTGATGATGCTGCACTTGTCTCCCACTCGGTATCAGCTCTGCAGCATATGACGTCCTGCTTTGCAGAGGCTGCCAAGCTATTCGGCCTAGAAGTTAGTCTGAAGAAGACAGAAGTTCTCCACCAGCCTGCACCCCAGGAAGATTATCACCCTCCTTGCATCACTGTGGGTGAATCAGTTTTGAAGACTGTCCAGCAGTTCAGCTACCTGGGGTGCATCATCTTCTCAGACGCCAAGATCGACAGGGAGATTGACAATAGACTGGCAAAGGCAAACCGTGCATTTGGCCGACTGCATAAAAGAGTGTGGAGCAACAAGCATCTGAAAAAAGGCACAAAGATCAATGTTTACAAAGCAGTTGTGATGACAACCCTCATCTACGGCTCTGAATCGTGGGTACTATACTGTCATCACCTGCGACTCCTTGAGCGCTTTCATCAGTGCTGCCTTCGCACCATCCTCAACATCCACTGGAGTGACTTTGTGACCAATACTGAAGTCCTCAAGCGGGCGGAGGTTACAAGCATCGAGGCATTGTTGTTGAAGACGCAGCTGCGCTGGGCAGGGCATATCTCCAGGATGGAAAACCACCGCCTTCCCAAGATTGCCCTGTATGGTGAACTTTCCACTGGCCATCAAAATAGAGGGGCACCAAAGAGGAGGTACAAGGACTCCTTGAAGAAATCCCTTGGTACCTGTTGCATTAATCATCACCAGTGGTCTGACCTAGCCTCAGACTGCAAAGCATGGAGGCACACCATCCACCAGGCTGTCTCTTCCTTTGAGAACGCACGCATAGCTGGTCTTGAGGACAAAAGGAGATTGAGGAAGAATCGTACTGCTACAGCACCAACCCCAAATCAGACTTTTCCCTGCAGCCAATGTGGCCGGATCTGCCTGTCCCGCATTGGTCTTGTCAGCCATCAGCGAACCTGCAGCAGATGTGGACTATTGCATCTTTCTTAAATCTTCGTTCGCGAAGTCAAGCCGAGAGAGAGAGAGAGATGTTTTTTAAGTGTGCTTGTGGCCGTCCCAACTAAAGTTGTGTTCCACAGTGCGGGCACTCAATCAGCATAGCCCAATGCAGCCCAGAACTCCTGCACTCACACGATCTGCTGGCCTCAGCCTCCACAGCAACCAGAATTACATGTGCACGCCACGACGGCAGTTGCAGATATAACATTTTGACAATCCAAATGGCAATCTGTGATCTAAAATATGAAAGAAAGTGCAGAGGCAGGCTTCTGAAGTAGTAAAAGAAATTGGATTTATATTGCGCCCATCATTCAGAGTCTTAGAGCAGTTTATAATCTCCTTCCCTTCCTCTCCCCAATACAGACACCCTGTGAGGTAGTTGGGGCTGAGAGAACGCTCAGAGAACTGCTCTTGATGTAACAGCTCTGAGAGAACTGTGACTGACCCAGTGTCACCCAGTGGCTTAGGCAGGGCTAGGGTGATTTGGTAAATTGAATGAATGAATGAATGAATAGCTGCATGTGGAGGAGTGGGGAATTAAACGTGGTTTTTCAGATTAGAGTCCAGGTACTCTGCAGGTAGTCTGATGCTGCACCTACAGAAGGACCTTTATTGGGCTCAGTAGTGATTTTCATTGACTGTATAGGTTCCTAGTTGACTACGAAGTTAAGCAGTGGCTACAGGTCAATAGAATGACCATTCTCTTAAACCTCAGCTGCTGGTCAGTCAAGGCAGCATAGCAAAATAGCACTCTAGTCCTACATGGGCTGTGATGGACTATTGCTAAACTGAGTATTCTCTCCCTACTTTTACTAAAAATTCATACAGGACATTTATAAAAAAAACTTATTGGAAGGAAGCTCAACAGGATAGGTGCCACGATAGAGAAGGCCACAGTTTATGTCCTTGTCAGTCTACTACTTAACTCTGAAGCACTTTTGTGGGAAACTTAGAGATGTGCATTTTTAAAACCATTTACAAAATTTATGTACTGCCTTTCTGCCCCATGAGGGACACCAAGGCTAACTATAATGAAATACGTCAAAAACCAGTTAAAATAAAAGCTAAAAAACCTATATCTAAGCCAAAACAGCAAATTAAAAGATAAAGCAGGAAAAAGTATCACTGTTGAGATGCCAGACAAAACAAACAATCTTTAGCTACTGACAGAAGACAGTGATACAAGGGGGCAGACGAATGTCCCTGTAGGGGAGTTTCATTATCTTAGTGCCATGACTGAGAAGGCCATCTCTTGGGTTGCCATAATCTAGCCAAAGAAACTGGAGGTACCAGAAACAGGGCTTCAGGAATGATGGTGCAAACCAAGATGAATGGTTCCACCATTTCAGGATGGTGAAAACTAGGGTGGATTGAGAAGGGATATAGGAACTATCCAGTTTGGGTGAGAGGACAAAAATGTGACACATGAAGTTCAATGTTGATAATTGTTAGGTGATGCGCATTTGAACAAAAAATCCTAACTTAAAATATGATGTCTTTTGAACTGCCTGAGAACAAGAGTAAAATCTATCCTGGGATTCTAGTGGTAGTTCAATGGAAATGTCAACTCAGTGGGTGCGGCCACACCTCACATTAAAAGCGGGTATGTAGCACTCAAATTTGAACTGCTGAATATTGATTCGATGCAGGGCTGTTCAGACGAGCATCCAAGAATGCAACTCATTCTGTTGTTGAGCGATCACAAAACCAAAACTATCATGCTCTTTTCTTGGAGCATGCGTGATCAGATGTTGATTTCTGGGAGGGGGGGGTCCATTGAACATGCGCCCAACTGTTTGGAGGTGGGAAATCAAACAATGCTTCAAAGGCAGGGGGGAAGGCGGAAAATTTCCGGAATTAACATTGCGGATTCAAACCAGGGAACTGCCAGGAATTAATTTCCTAGAAATTGGCAGTGACAATGATATCTGGAAATCCTCCACATTGAAAAAAAAGATTTTTTTTTTCCTGTTCTGAAGAGTGGGATAACGTTCCCACCACCCCCACTCCTGTGTTGATTGGAGAAGCAGAAGCGTCACCTCAGATTCCCGGATGATCTGGAAATGCGCATGTCTGCTGCGGCTTTTTTTTAAAAAAAAGGTGGGAGGGGCGGTAAACATTCCAAGGGGCAGTATCGCACGTGAGCTGTCCAAACAGGAAAAAGCCGATTTTGTGCCGCTGTTTTGAAAAAGGGCTGGACTTTCTGCACTGTCAAATTAATGCGGCACTGATCCACAGCAAGTCGGAATGACCCTGGATGATGCTCGATTGCCAGATGTGGATATCTGAATGAACACATTCAATCCGTCAGCGAACCGGAGCTGTGTCGCCGCTGATGGTACATCTGGCTGCACCCAGTGTGTGGCTGTTGTTTTTTAAAAAGGCAATCTCCATGCTGGAGATAGAAAGGGATTGAGAATAAACAGACGATATTGTAATGTCCCTGTATATACCCATGGTACAGACTCCTTGAGAATACTGTGAACAGTCGTGGTTACTTTATCTCAAAAATAATTTTGAAGAAGTGGAAAAAGTACAGAAGTCAACCTAGTTGATTAAGGGATGGGAGCATATAGCATATTTTCCTATGAGGAAAGACTAAAGAGTCTATAACCTTTCAGTTTAGAAGAAAAGATCATTAAGGGAGGGACCTGATGACCTTAAATCCTTTTGCCTACCAGTAGCACTTCTTTCTTGTCAGAATTAAGTTTCATTTTATTTAACCAGAAGAATGGGTGCTGAAATCTTCATATTCATTGCACAAACTGAAATTAGAATGTATGCCAAACTAATGCTTTCATAGTTTTGCCTTCCTGCATTTATAAGGGCCTTTCTTCTACTTCCTATTTTCCTAGAATGAAACAATTCCAGGAAAAGACTGAGTTGCTAAGCAATGTAAGGCAGAGATGTAGCTTCCATATATTTAAGAAAATACCAGTTTGGGAAACTTTCTCGTTTCCTTTTGTCTCATAGAATCATAGAGTTGGAAGGGACCTCTAGGGTGATCTAGTCCACCCCCTGCACAATGCAGGAAACTCACAAACACTTTCCCCTAAATTGCTGTCAGATGGCCATCTAGCCTCTTTTTAAAAACCTCCAAGGAAGGAGAACCCACCACCTCTCAAGGAAGCCTGTTCCACTGAGGAATCGCTCTAATGGTCAGGAAGTTCTTCTTAATGTTGAGCCAGAAACTCTTTTGATTTAATTTCAACCCATTGGTTCTGGTCCTACCTTCCGAGGCCACAGAAAACAATTCCACACCATCCTCTATATGACAGGCCTTCAAGTACTTGAAGATGGTGATCATATCACCTCTCAGCCGCCTCTTCTCCAGGCTAAACATCCCCAGCTCCTTCAACCTTTCCTCGTAGGACTTGATCTCCAGACCCCTCACCATCTTTGTCACCCTCCTCTGGACCCGTTCCAGCTTGTCTATATCCTTCCTAAAATATGGTGCCCCAAACTGAACACAATACTCCAGGTGAGGTCTTACTAGAGCAGTGTAAAGCGATATCATCACATCACGTGATCTGGACACTATACTTCTATTGATACAGCCCAAAATTGCATTTGTCTTTTTAGTCACCGCATCACACTGTTGACTCATGTTCAGCATATGATCCACTAAAACCCCTAGATCCTTTTTGCACATACTACTGCTAAGACAAGTCTCCCACATCCTATAACCATGCATTGGATTTTCCCTAACTGAATACAGAACTTTACATTTATCCCTGTTAAAATTCATTTTATCGATTTTAGCCCCCAGTTTTCCAACCTGTCAAGGTCATCCTGTATCCTGTTTCTGTCTTCTTCTGTGTTTGCAACCCCTCCCAATTTAGTATCATCTGCAAATTTAATAAGCATTCCTCCTATTCCTTCATCCAAATCATTTATAAAGATGTTGAACAAAACAGGTCCCAGGATAGATCCTTGAGGCACTCTACTTGTCACTCCTCTCCAAGAGGATGAGGAACCATTCACAAGCACTCTTTGAGTGTGATCCATCAACCAGTTACAGATCCACCTAATGGTAACAGGATCCAAACCACATTTTACCAACTTGTCAACAAAGGATAATATGTGCGATCTTATCAAAAGCCTTATTGAAATCAAGATAAACAATGTCTACAGCATTCCCCTGATCCAGTAAGGTAGTCACTTTCTCCAAAAAAGAGATCAGGTTAGTCTGACATGACTTGTTCTTGAGAAACCCATGCGGTCTCTTAGTAATCACATCCATTCTTTCTAAATGTTCCAGGACCGACTGTTTGATGATTTGTTCTAAAACTTTTCCAGGTATAGACATCAAGCTGACAGGTCGCAAGTGCTGCAAGTGTAATTCGTGCTACTCTCAGGTAAAAATACAAACATCCCACAGTCTTTACATGTCACTGCCTCTGCTCTCTCACCAGCCATACTGCTGCAATCCATTTCAAAAATTTCTTTATCTTCACTTCTCTTTAAATCTCACTACCAACTGCCACTGAAACTACTTCTGAGTAAGTACCCACCTTTTTACAGAACCCCTAGGCTAGACCCCCAGGCTAAGAGCCACAGGCCAAGAGCCCTTTGGCTCTTTTCCCTTTAGCTCGCGCCTCTGGCAAGGATGAGCCTTGCAAATTAAAGGCTCAAGCCCCCACCCACCCTCACCCCCATCATGTCAGTTATTTGGTTTGATGCTTAACATTTGACAAGATGGTTTATTGGCAATTCAACAATCGAGCAAACAAAAATTTTTAAATACTTGGGGATCACTTTTAACCACAAGTTAAGCTGGGTTTCACATCGTAACAACACCATCAACTTGGCTAAGTGTTCAGCTGCTCAAATTAAACAGTTTTTCTTTGCAAGGGGCAACCAATTAGTTCCAGCAGCTATTAAAGTATTCAAAGCCAAAACGCTTGCCCAAATCCTCTATGGTATCCCTATATGGATCTCAGCTTTTACCAGGAAAGTGGAGGGCATTCAAGCCTCATTCTTTAGACAAATTCTTGGTTTGCCAAAATGTGTGTCCTACTTTGCTCTCTGCTCTGAAGTGGGTCAGTCTTTGGTGGAGACAAAAGCCTGGATTGCAGTGTTTAAATTCTGGCTCAAAATTCATTTTAGAACAGATCCCAACAGCCTTCTTGATTGTATGAAAAGAGACCCATATATTTCGTCCTGGACAGCACTGCTTCTGTCTAAACTCAATCAATTGGGGTTAGAGGTAGATGATTTTTCTACCTCTGAAGAGTCATATATCTTCAGATGTATTAAACTGAGACTGTGGGAATTGGAGGAAACGAAATTACGGCCAACTCTCCCTTATACTTGCTCTCCAGCTTCCTTAGGTCTTTATGCTTTTTGTGGCAAAATGCCCAATTATCTATCAGACCTAACCACTCCAAGTCATCGCAGGGCATTTATGTTGGCCAGACTAAACGCGTTTCCCTCCAAAGTTTTACAAGGGAGATATCAGCGAGTCCCTTTAGCCGACAGACTTTGCTCCTGTGGAGCGAATACCCCTGACTCAATCCAGCATATATTGCTTGATTGTTCTTTTTACCATAACCTCCGTAAAGATTTATTTGGCAAGCTTTCTTTTTCTCCAGATTTGTCTATTCTGCCACCCTGTTATTATTTATTGAGTGATACTGAGGGGGTGGTTAGTGAGGCTGTGGCAAAATTTCTGGCTGACATCCTTAAATTTAATTCTGACCATGTTTGAGTGTATCTGTAAGCTCGGTTTTATTTTGATTTTATCTCCAATGTTTAAATTTTTATATTCTGTGTATTTTTATCTGAATCTATTATGCCATTAAAGGTTTGGTATGGTATGGTATGGACAAGATACACCTCTGTGGTACCGGTATGGGTACCAGTATGGCTTCTCTGTTCTATATTCCAGTTCTCCAAATATGGGCAGACTAATTTGTATGCTATGCACATTGTTTGCTCATTATGCAAATCAAATACAGTAATCGTTGCATTTTCTATCAGTCTCTTTGTATTTTATTCTGGCAGCTACCCTCCAAAAGTTGCAGAAAAATTGTAGGAAACAAAAGCAAGCATGACTGCTTGGTCATTCCAGGAGTTACTCAGGTATTCTCAGACTACAGCAAAGCTTGTCCATGAGAGATGTAAGAAGCATATTAATTAGCTGTGACTTGCCCTGTAGCTAGAATGGTAGAAGGCAGGACTGTGCTTAAGTGTGTTCACACTAAATAATCCGTTTTAATGTAATTTACTATTAGATTTTAGAATGCTAAATGGAAAAATCCACTTGCAAACAGTCATAGTGTGAATGCACTATTGTTTCTGACTAAAACATTGGCAGAATACTACCTATGCATTTTGCTTCACACCTTTGGACCTACATGGTCTAGATACTCCTTTAAAAAAAAATGAAAGTCTGGGAACCAACCTAATGACCAAACAAGCATTGCTAGCATGGCCAGAAATCAAACCAAACCAGGACAAGTGGACCAACACTATGACAACCCTTCTTGGTATGTTATACATTCGTTATTGTGGCTCCCAATTACTTATTTATTTTTTCTTTGACTAATTTCTCTGTTTGTGCCTTAGAAATCTGCAGCTGACTGAAAGGATATCGTGTCATTCCCACTATATTCAGCTGTCTGCCACAGAGCTGGCAAAAAACCCTTGAGTTTTATGGAAACATTCAAATGTTTTGCACACAAACACCATGCATCAGTTATTCCAAATACCTGTACTATGAAATCAGTAGTTACAGACTTGAAATAGATATTTAAAATAATTTATTCATTTTAAAAAACAGTCTTCTTGTTTATGGGATAGGAAACAAGACATTTCTTTCATACAACAAATGGGAAACCCCAAACTGAAGCTAACTAAATATATCACATACATGTCAAAACAGACTACCTGCTAGGTGAGGCATCCATTAACAGACTTAACTCATCTACATTAACGAACAGACTTAATTCATCTACAGTTCAAAAAACACCCAAGGGACAAAAAATACTGTTTCTTGTACGAACATCAGCTTTTTACCAAACTTCATTTTTGCTTGGCACACCTGCCATTTACCCAAACATGACAAAAAATGCAGCCTTTCATATGTCATTCACACTGTCCTAATTCCTGGCCTTCTTGAAAAGTCTGCCTGCTCTATGCAACTGTATAAATAGCCAAGGAACCAAAAATACCTCTTTAGAGTTTATTTCTGGAAAACAATTTGCAGCAAGCTGAATATTGCAAGTGGTTGCTCCTTGTTTTTCCCAAAGGACCATGTGCTGTACTTGCCATGACTGGCAGGGCTTCTCTGGCCTCTTCCCTGCTGATCCCATTCCTCTGCACCACCTAACAACATGCTCCCAACAGACTTTGGAAGTGATTCCTAACATTGTGCTAGGAACAGTGCTCTGGACATAAAATGGAGACACCTGTCCTGTGCATGGACAAACTGGAATGTATTTATAAGATTCTTGGGATCTTGACAGGTGTCTTGTAACCTATGAGATCTGTGAACACAATGAAGCTTGCAGAACAGGACTTCCTCACTTCCCTCTCTCACTTCAGCCTGCTGAGTCCTACTTCAACAGGCATGTATTCGACCACACGGTTGTAAATGGAAAGTTGTGCAGTCTCCGAATATGCCGGCTTGGTATCTCAAAGTTTGGGATTATTTTACTATTGATAAGATCACTGATGAGGTGCAGTCACGTGCTATAACACCTCAATATAAGTCTGTAATGGAAAAGTGGTCGCCTTTTTTAAGAATTCATTTTGCTAATTATTTAACTTAGATTTAATTTTTTGTGTTATTGTCTATGTGTGGAATTTAAGTTGTATCATATTTTGCTTTATGATTTTATGTAAGCTGTTTGAATTTTCAATAAAGAAAAAATTGAGATTAAAAAAAAAATAAGCGGAAGAGCTGTGTGATCACACTATGCCATTTCCGGCAAGGTCGGGGGTGGGTGGGTTCCCCTCTCATCCCTCTCCGAGGTGTGCTTCTCCACTTCTCCAACTGAGCGTACACAAGGGGCCTTTTTAGAGAGACAACCCTTTTCACAGTGGGTCCATGGTTGAGCTGGACTAGCCGTGTGAATGGGCAACCACGGACTGCTACCAGGATCCTGCCGCTTCAGCAGCAGTTGTCTGAAAGCCCAGAAATGGTTCAAACTTTAGCAGATTTTTTTTCTGAACGGGATAAAATCATGTTAATATTACAGTGTGAAACCAGCCAGAGTCTCAGAGCAGCTTACAATCTCTAGCTATGGCTGACCCAAGGCCATTCCAGCAGGTATAAGTGGAGTGAGGAATCAAATCTGGTTCTTCCAGATAAGAGTTTGTACACTTAACTACTTAAAAAGTGATGTGCATTACAGTACTTCATTGAAAGAGCCAACGTGAGCTCAATTCTTGTTCACCAACCACTGCTTTTAAAAAGTTGATGTTCATTATTTATGTCTCCTTTACATTTTTTTTTAAAAAAACTACAAGCAAACACTACAAATGTTCTTTTTTATGCTCTCAGCAGGCTGGCAATCAATCTGTTTATTTATAAGAGTGAAGGCTTAGAAATCAAAATATATTTAGAGCTAATCCTGTATTGTGTTAAAAAGTAAAAACAACATGTTACAACATCCAAAAAGATCCCAGTCTTTATTTTACAGTGATAGCAAACATGAATTGCTCTTGACTAACTCCAGCACTGCCATTTGGAATGGACTAATTCCAGTACTTCACACAGGGCGTGATAACATTTTTTTTTCTTCCAAAGTCACAGCAGGAAATAAAGGGACGAGCAAGAATAACGCACTGTTTTTGTTTAAAGTCTACCTAATTCTTTGTTTTTTTAAAAGAAAAACTCTTAAATTACTTACCTAGCCATGTGGGCCCTCCTGGTTTATTTTCAAAATGTTCTTGAAAATCATTTTTATTCTGTGCTTTCTTTCAACGATCCTTTAGTGTCAAAGCAGTTTTACCAATTTCCAAAGGAACCTGGTAACTAGTCTATAGTTTCCATGTATATGTTTGCCTCAGAACTCACCAAATGAAGATACAATGGTTCAACTAGTGTATTTATTTAACTGTATTCAGCTTACGTAGATGGCTGATCTAAGTCACTAATTATTTCAATAAGCTGACAATTTTGATAGTGGGCTGTGCAAGGCAACCACTTGGTCTGTCTTCCAGACAGGTCCACCTTAGCTCCAAACTTGACTGGCATTTACCATTGGTCTTGCTTATCACTGCCTGTACATCCCTATGTGCATAGAGGTGTCCATCTTCATCCCTCTTCCCTGCTGTGCTGCGAGTTTACTACCAGGTGTAAAAGACAGTACTCAGCATCATAGGCACTCTTTTACTGTGCACCAAGCTACAAGGCATGGAGTGGCCTGTTCCCATGGAGATGTCTCAGGGGCCAATTAACTCTCTCTATCCAAAGCAATCCACCCTATTCCTGTCATACAAGGAGGTCAGTCTAGCTTAATACCCCTTCCCCACCTATTATGTCATGCAGACCTTCATGAAGATCTGCCAGGTAAATGTCAGATCGGTCCTCAGATAGATGGACCCCATCATTTCTATATAGATGCAACATATCATGGCTGATGGAAGGATAGGGTATAAAAACCCTACAGGCTTTCTAATGGCCATATTGGTGTTACATCAAGCCTTCTCAATGGCCAGAGGTTTAAAGGCATCTTTCCAGAACCTCCTCCGGAGATGATCCAACCAAACCATCAACACATTAGTGGTGTGGTGAAAGGGCACCTGGAGTCTCTGCATGAATACTGCTAAGATGCCTTATTGCTCTTATTGCTAGAAATGTATCCTTGGTCTGCACTAAATCATTCTCACCTAAGTGTAATACTAGAATTTTGGAATGATTCTCACATGGCCATATTTTATCTACTTTCCCAGACCTAGTTATTAATGGCCCACATGAGAAACCATGAGAAAAACAACTCTAAAACTTGTGCAGTGTAGAGGAACTTATTCATCAAGGGCCAAGTATGGCCTGCATCTTTGCTAGTGTAGCTATGCCAACCCATTCTTCTTTCTCCCTCAGCATTTTTTGCAGAATTGTGGCATTCCATTACAAAACCTGGGGAGGACAGCAGGAAGAGCATAGCATCCAGAGAGTGGGAAGACAGAGCAGCTTATTATTTTAGCTGATCCTATAGAGTGTGTAGAGTGTTGGTCACGGCATGTGTATGAATTTGTGACTGTGTGTCTGTCAGATAGAGAAAGAACTATGAAGCCGAGTCCAAGAGAAATCTTATCTCATTGTTGTAAGAGTCACTGATGTCCAGACTGGTGTGACAGAAATGCTTAGAGGCAAGAAGAGAAAAGAGTAGTGAGATAAGCAGCTAAGAGACTGCAGTTGTTGCGTGAAAGAACATGTAAGATTAATCTGGGCCCAGAGGGAGCAGCAAAGCATTTGCTGCCACCTCACCAGGCACAGCTGTTTTCTCCACTGGATGTGAGCTGGAAGGGCCTCAAGACACTAAAGCAGAGTTAGCTCTTATAAAAGCTGGAGAGTGATCACTTTTAGTGTTGGCAGGAAAAGGCAGCTTGGTTTTTCACATCGCCCACATCTCACACTCCATCATTAGCACTGGCCGCCGATGACTGGTGGCAGACCATGCTATGGGCTTCTACGTTATGCAGAGTGTGATGAATAATTTAATATCTAGATTCAGTTTTTCACTGGCAGACACCAGGGAAAGATCAGATTTAGAAAAAGAATGAGAGGAGCTCCATGAACCTTTTATATTTTTCTTAGACAACTGGAGTTATGCTTCTATTGATCTGGTGATTCAGCATGAGAACACTAAGTAAAACAACAGGATTAGATAACCTGTGATAACTCAGCACTATACAGTGCTTAATGTTTAAGTACTAAAGGTAACTAACAGGAATTTCTATGTCTGGAGGCAGCAAATTTCTGAGAAAGTGCTAGGAAGCAACATCAAGGGAACATTATTAGTACTGGCTGCCGATGCTCTATTTATTGGCCCTCTGGGGTAACTGGTTGGCTGCTGTCTGAAGCAGGTTGCTAGAATAGATGGTTCACTGGCCTGATCAAGCAGACCTTCTCCTGAGTGCCACCATGGATAGTGGTTAAGAGTGGCAGACTCTAATCTGAAGAATTTGGTTTGATTCCCCACTCCTCCAGATGCAGCCAGCTGGGTGACATTGGGTCAGTCACAGTTATGTCTTTCTGCAGTCTTTGATGGAAAATTCAAGAAGATTCCCTTGGAACAAAGAGTTTGTATCTGAAGATCTAATGAGACTGAATCAGTTGACAATATCCTATTACACTGTAATATGTACGTGGATATCCATGTGAAGTTCATTGCCCCTTCGTGTCAATTTTACCTCAGACGTTCAGATAAAGAAATCAGAGAGTCTTCTGAAATGGACTAATTCTCAAACTATTAACTCTGCAAAATTCTTCACAGCTGCTTATAGAATATGCCAGAGATCCACAGCAACAAGTTGTTTTGTTTTATTTTAGGGCAGAATAGAATTTTTATCTGGTTTTATATTATCTCTCTTGATTGACCTCTTTGTTTTATTTTGATCTATGATCATAATAAATATATTGATTGATTGATAGTTATGTCAGAACTCTCTCAGCCCTGCCTACCTCACAGGGTATCTGTTGTGGGGAAAGGAAGGAAAGGAGATTGTAAGCCACTCTGAGACTCCTTCAAGTAGTGAAAGGAAGGGTATAAAACCAACTCTTCCTTAATAATCAAGATTATTAAAGGACTGCTTTGCACATGTGGTAAATCACTTGTTGATGCTTGGTTGAATGCATGAACTAGGGCTGGAGAGACCTGTTCACATCCTCACTCTGGCATGAAGTTCACTTAATGACTCACTCTCAGCCCAACATACCTTGCAGGGTTGTTGGGGGATATATTGGAGGCAGAAAATCATGTCTGCCACCCTGAATTCCTTGGAAGAAGGACAGGATAATAACAAGATGGAATGGTGTCCAATGGGGAGGGGGAACAGTGTATTAGCTGATATCAGGAGCTTTTTGCAATGTTCATTCACACCAGAAAGTTATCACTTTATGCTATAGTCAACAAGCCAATGACCATGCATGTGTGATCAGAATTAAGGGATAGAAACTGAAAACAAGAAATACCATGGACTTCTAAGGTTCCTAGAAAAAAGGTTCCTAGAAAAAAGCCCTATCTATTATGTTCTAGGGACTTATGAAGCTGCATTCAGAGTCAAATCATTGGTCTATCAAGGTCCACATGGTCTACTTCAACTTGCAGCAATTCTCCAGAGTGTCAAGGTGAATTCTTCAACATCACCTATACTCTAAGAGCTTGTAATCCTAAATATGTATCAACTTTCCATTCATTACTTCAAACACTTCAAAGTTCCTATCAAGAGAGAACCTCTTAACTGCCCCAGTAGAAGAGGCACAACTATTTCTACTTAAAAGTTCTTTGCACCATGCTGCTTTCAGCTTTAGGTTCCTTACTGTGAACAGCAAAGATATTAAATTGCTCTTGGATATCCTGGCTCCATTTTCACATATCCACAAGGTATTTTGTATCAGGAGCAACTGCATCTATTTTCTCCATTCATCTGGTGATTTTTGCAGTGCTCCTGTACTGAAAGCCATACAGATCCATTACAAAGTCCAGAACAATTTTTTTTTACAGAGTGTCAAATTCTAGATGAATTTCATGTTACCCAGATGTGTATCCTAAGTAGGGTAGCATCATTATCATGTTCTGGAAAAAAAAATAGTGATGGCATGAACCGAGATCAGTTCAGGATCCACACACCAGTTTGGGGGTCAGGAATAGGGATGTGCAAAAAAAAAAAAAAATTCGGAAGTACATGGATTCGGAAGTATACGGGGGAAAGAAATATGGAATCCCGTATATTTCTGAATTCCGTAGTCGGAATAGCTGCATCTACAGTAGATGCACGGCTATTTCCGAATATATGGCCCCATTATACCCTATGGGCCATTGAAATCAATGGCAAATAGGGTATATCTGAAGCCGCCTGGAGGGGAGGGGGTTTGAGGGAGTGCCCCCAAATTTGCAGGGGACCTGAAGGGGACTCTCCCCTACAAACCCCCCAAGTCCCAAAAAGATTGGGCCAGGGGGTCCCATTCCAGGGGCACCTATTCCACCATTATACCCTATGGGCCATTGAAATCAATGGCAACATAGGGCATAATTAGAGGCTACTGGGGAGCAGGGGATTTGAGGGAGAGCCCCTAAAACTGCAGAGAACCTGCAGGGGACTCTCCCCTACAAAACCCCCAAGTCCCCAAAAGATTGGGCCAGGGGGTCCCTGTCTTTGGGCTCCCCAAAAGGCCCATTGCCAACAATTATGGGGGAAGCCCAATTAGCCACTTCCTCCACTATAATTGCTGTGGGAAAAGTGGCTCTGGCCAGAGGGGGGGTTGAGGGAGAGGCCCCAAAACTGCAGGGCAGCTTCAGGGGACTCCCCAGCATGAAACCCCCCTGGCCCAAAAAGACTGCACCCATCTGTGGGCACCGCAAAAGGAACACTGCTCCCAAGGGTGAGAAAAAACCAATTAGAGCCACTTCCTCACTGTAATTATCGTGGGAAAAATGGCTCTGGGGAGCAGGAGGTTTTGAGGAGAGCCCCCCAAACTGCTGTGCAGCTTCAGGGCACTGTCCCACACAAAACCCACAAGGCCAAAAAAAATTGGACCAGGGGGTCCAATTCCTGGGGCACCCCAAGCCAAACCTAACTTCACACGAGATAATCTCTATAGGACCCAAATGCACTACATCCCTCTATCTACTCTATGAACCCTGCAGGGCTGGAACCAATATAACCCCAGTTGCCAACGTCACTGCCACACAAAACACAATCTGCTCAAGGTCTGCTCTGCAGACCTGGCTGCAGCAAACTCAGATGCCAGCTCTCCAGCCCTGCCGCAAACAACATGGGGAGAGCTGGCCAAGCACAACAAGCCTGCTGGTTCTGGGTCTCTCTCCCAGGTGCCAGCTTCCCTGCCACAGAACACACAATCTAGAGATGCCAGCTCTCCAGCCCTGCCCCAAACAACATGGGGAGAGCTGGCCAACCACAACAAGCCTGCTGGTTCTGGGTCTCTCACAAAGGTGCCAGCTTCCCTGCCACAAAACACACAATCTACAGATGCCAGCTCTCCAGCCATGCCCCAAACAACATGGGGAGAGCTGGCCAAGCACAACAAGCCTGCTGGTTCTGGGTCTCTCACCCAGGTGCCAGCTTCCCCCCAAAAAAAACCAGAACCAGGAAAATGGACAACAGGAGAAGGCCAAGAAACTCAACTGTTAAAAAAGAGGCCTTTTAAACAATGAAAATTAGGCCAAACAGCACCCCCCCAGCAAGAACCAGAACCAGAAGAGAAAAGGAACAACAGCAGCACAACACAGCAGCAACAAATCAAACACAGAATCCTTTTAAAACAGTAAAAAACTTAACTTTTAACAATACAGGAACTTTACCAACCCCCTCCCCCCCAAAAAAACCCTTCACACTAACCCCAAGAAATCAAGCCACACAAATCAGGAAAAGTAAAAGGACACTGTACTTTAAAAGTCCTCTCACTAAAGTAAGATATGGGCAAATTGGCAAAAAAAACACCCCACCCTAGAAAAAAACCCTAACCGCAAATAAGCTAGTACCCACCACCCAAATCTGGACAAGTAAAGGGACTCTGAGTCTTAAAAAGTCCTTTTACCAACTAAAATAAAAACAAGAACCCCAAGACTGTCTTACCTTAGACGTCTTCTCTACTCCAGGCAAGTCTGGTAAGGCTGAGAGAGAGCAGCAGCAGCTGAGGCCAAAGGCCAGCACAGCACAATCTCTCTCTCACACCAACACAGCAGCAATGGAGGAGTCCAGCCAGGCAGACTCCCTTAAAAGGTTCTCTGGCCCTACAGAGAGCAGTTTCAAAAAATAGCACTGCTCTGTGATTGGCCAGACAAAAGAACAACATTGTTGCTGATGGCTGGAAGATCAGCTACACAAAAGCCCTTCAAAGCATGCATTTGCAGTGCATTTTGCAAATGCATACTTTGGATTGGCTGCTGGGGCTCCTCTTTCCGCCCCCCCTCCCTGATCCCAGGGAGGCTATGGGAGAGGTGGGAAAAGGCTACCAAAGGTGGGAAAGGAGGCAAGCAGCTCCCCTGAGGCTGCAGAAGCCCCATTCCCGCCTTTTGCATTGACTTCCGTATACTTCCGAATATTTATACGGAAGTATACGAGGAGCTATACTCAGCTCCCGCATAATGGGTCCCAATTGGAATTGGCTGTATGCGATTCCGTATACAGCCGAATCAGGGGTGATTCGGCGGTTGATTCAGTTCAGCCAAACCGAATGCACACCCCTAGTCAGGAATAGGGTTCACCAGATTAATTGTGAACCTGAGGGCTTTTTTTGTAGCAGGAGCTCTTTTGCATATTAGGCCACACACCCCTGATGTAACCAATCCTACAAGAGCTTACAGGGTCTTAGTACTGGGCCTACTGTAAGCTCAAGGAGGACTAGCTACATCAGGGGTGTGTGGCCTAATATGCAAAGGAGTTCCTGCTACAAAAAAAGCCCTCAGGTTCACAATTAATCTTTTTCAGAAATTCCATAGTCTTGTGGGTGGGAGGGCAGTTGGAATTCATCACCCAGGAATGCACACTGACCCACTTCTGAATTGCATAGGCCTTCCAACACGATTCCCAGATCTGCTCCTGCCCCACTCCCAACTGCTGCAATTTCCATTTGTCTTAGCTGGACTTCCTCTTCCACAACTCCCATTCATTTCCATGGAAGAGGGAGGGCATTTGTGCTTAAAAGACCACTTTTCTTGAATGACACACATGAATCATGCCAGCTTCATTGAAGATTTTTAAAAAGAAACTGAAAAGGAATGGTGATCTGGAAAGAGACTGTCAACTACACCAGTCCTACTGCATGGTGTTCTCAGTAATATCACCTACACCAGTCCTACTGCATGGTGTTCTCAGTAATATCACCAGGATGCAAGTTTCCAGGTCTCCCTTACCACCCACTCCAGCTCACAAAATGACCATCTAACATAGTAGTCCCCAACCTTTTTGTCACCAGGGACCGGTTTTGTGGAAGACAATTTTTCCAGGGACAGGGAGTGGGTGGGTTTTGGGATGATACAATTATGCACTTATTTCTATAAGTTTGGTGTGGTGGTTAAATGTGCAGACTCTTATCTGGGAGAACCAGGTTTGATTCCCCACTCCTCCACTTGCAGCTGTTGGAATGGCCTTGGGACAGCCATAGCTCTTGCAGAGCTGTCCTTGAAAGGGCAGCTTCTCTGTGAGAGCTCTCTCAGCCCCACCCACCTCACAGAGTGTCTGTTGTGTGTGGGGGGGAGGTAAAGGCGATTGTGAGCCACTCTGAGACTCTGAAATTCAGAGCTGAGGGCAGGATCTAAATTCAATGTCTTCTTCTTATTATTGTTATTACTACATTGTAATATATAATGAAATAATTATACAACTCATGGTCTGGTTGCCAACAGGCCACAGACCGGTATCGATCCATGGCCCAAGGGTTGGGGACCCCTGATCTAACACAGTCCAATTATAGGTAAGCTGGATGGATTTGTATTGTCCTTCCTTGAAGTGAGAAATCTGCCTTGCTCAGCCCAGAGAGGTTGGTTCCATTGGTTTCCATAAACAGTGGGGTAGAGAATGCTTACTCAGAAGCAGAACTCCCATCTAAATCCATCAGACTCAAGGTGTGACACCCTATTCTTACACACAGTCCGACCTAAAAGGTCTCTATTTGGAAACTGCACTGCCTTCTCTGAAAAGTTCAATTCTAGGTGGTATTATTATTGTTGTTGTTGTTGTTGTTGTTGTTTATTTATATTCTGCCCATTCCCCCAAACGGGCTCAGGGCGGTGCACAAGATAAATAAAAATCACATTAAAATCATATATTAATAAAAGCAATTACAATTTTTCCATAAACAAAATGGCTTGGCAGAACAATTTTGATTAGATGGTGCAGCTGGACAGTGCAGTGAGTCAGTGTAGTAGGATATACAGTAGGGGAGGCCGACCGATCTAATGGGCAGAAGCCTGCCTCCTCACCTGAAGACCTGGCAGAACAGCTCCGTTTCACAGGCTCTACGAAAGGCTAATAAGTCAGGTATAAGCTTTCCTGTTCATGCACAGTTATTCTATACCCAGAATTAAACTTTGTTGGACTTCAAGGTGCCACTGGACTGGTTGCTTCAGGCCAACATGGCTACCCACCTGAAGCTATTTCCCAAAAAGTACTTCTGTCCAGGGACGAGCCTCAGTTCTCTCCCAGCTGTTGCTCTCCAAAGCAGCTCTACTCGGAAGTTAGCACATATTATTCAGTGGGGCTTACTTTCAAGAAAGTGGCTTGCAGCCATTGCCTGGAGGCAGAATTCCCAATGAGTGTACTCCTACCTGTATCTAGAAAGTGGGAGGGAAACAGGGAAAAGGCAGCATCCCTCTCTGCAGCCAATGATGGAGCTTGTTCAATCTTTGTTGTTTGCTGCAAAGATTCTGTCCCACTTTTCCTCTGTTCAAGGTGGCTGACAACTTGCTCCCCTTGGAGTCCCCCCCACCCCAACTTGGACAATGGCACTGGACAGGAAAGGGTCAGCACAGCACAGCACCATCTAAAGGCAGCTGCCCCTGATCATTTCCTTCTCCACCACTGCTGCTGCCTGTCCGCAGCATTGGCAGTGACAGTGGCAGCAGGGAAGGGGCTGAGCAGGGGCAGTGAGGTGCACGCAGGGAGGGGGCATCGGCCGCTCACCTACTGGGTTGTGCTGGCCCTGGGCACATTAAAGCCTTCATGAAGATCAAATCTTTCCTAGCAGGAATGGGACCATCTCCACCAGCCTAGCAGCAAATATATAAATGGTGTGTGTGTGTGTAAGGATATCCATCTAGTCTGGATGGGATACTGACTTGAGAGAAGTTTCTAAGCCCTTTCCTACTCCCAATGATATCACTGAAAGTGTGTCTTGGACTAGAAACTCTGATTCATAATTAAACTTTTTTTAAAAGCACATTAATTTGCATGTCCAGCAGACATATTCTCAATTTATTTTAAAGGATTAATTGCAAATTAGATTTGGGAGGGGAGTTACCCATCACCAGAGAAAATTTAATTGCTCTGTTTCAGCTATATTTGCATATTAGAAAAGGATGCTTATTGTGAAGGATAGAATAATTTGAGCAAAGTTAGTATGTCATATATGATACAGTCTCCTATTCATATCACGAGACAAGAAAATGTGGATCACTTCCCTTTTGTGAAAGTTCCTGGGACTACCTGAAATTTTTTTGCTTAAGTTTCAGTTTCAGTTTATTTCAGTTTATATCCTGCCCTTCCCACCGAAGCGGCTCAGGGCAGCTTACAACATATAAAATCTAACATAAAGTTTGGTTTTAAAATACATCCGTTTGCAACAATTTAAAACAATAAAATAGTAAAACACATAGAACAACCG
Source organism: Heteronotia binoei (assembly GCF_032191835.1). Taxonomy (NCBI): domain Eukaryota; kingdom Metazoa; phylum Chordata; class Lepidosauria; order Squamata; family Gekkonidae; genus Heteronotia; species Heteronotia binoei. Next base: position 126,484,898 of record NC_083224.1, on the reverse strand, counting down.
ATCTGCCAAAGTGCTACACTACAACCTTCCATAAAGTTTCCAATGTCAGTTAGTTATAGGGCAGACGGAAGAGGGCTGTCTTACAGGCCCTGCGGAACTGCCCAAGGTCCCGCAGGGCCCTCACCTCTTCCAGCAGCTGGTTCCACCAGCAAGGAGCCATTACCGAAAAGGCCCTGTCCCTGGTGGATTTCCAATGGGCCTCCTTTGGCCCAGGGATTACAAGTAGATTTTGAGAGCTTGATCTCAGTACTCTCTGGGGAACATGTGGGGAGAGACGGTCCCTAAGGTAGGCAGGTCCTAGGCCATATAGGGCTTTAAAGGTAATAACCAGCACCTTGTACCGGACTCGGTATATTATTGGCAGCCAGTGCAGATCCCGGAGCCCCGGCCAAATGTGCTCCCATCTTGGGAGCCCTAATAACAGCCAGGCAGCGGCATTCTGCACTAACTGCAACTTCCAGGTTCGGCACACGGGCAGCCCCATGTAGAGGGCATTACAGTAGTCCAACCTCGAGGTGACCGTGGCATGAATCATCGTTGCTAGATCGTTGTGCTCCAGGAAAGGGGCCAGCTGCCTCACCCGCCTAAGATGAAAAAATGCGGACTTGGCAGTGGCTGCTATCTGAGCCTCCATTGTTAGGGAAGGCTCCAATAGTACCCCCATACTCTTGACCTTGTGCGCCGCTGTCATTGGCACACCATCAAAAACTGGCAGGGGTATTTCCCCTTCCGGGCCACGACGACCCAAGCAAAGGACCTCTGTCTTCGCCGGATTCAGCTTCAATCCACTCAGCCTGAGCCACCTAGCCACAGCCTGTAACGCCTGGTCCAAATTTTCTAGGGCACAGGCAGGCCGGCCATCCATAAGTAGATAGAGCTGGGTGTCATCAGTTCGCTGAATGATGGCACAAAACTAATGGATCACGAGCAAGGAATTTCTCCCCGGTACATTATTTAGCAATATCTGCTGTGATGCTGACATCTGTGGGGATATATGTTATACGTACATGTATTAGGCTGGCTAGCAGTGTTCCCTCTAAGCTGAGTTAGCATGAGCTAACTCACAGATTTTGAGCCTCCAGCTCACACATTTTTGTCTTAGTTCAGGAAGGATGACCCCAGAGCACAATAATTTATGCAGTAGCTCACAACTTTAATGCCAGTAACTCACAAGGTAGAATTTTTGCTCACAAGACTCTGCAGCTTAGATGGAACATGGCTGGCTAGCACTTGAGATGATTGTATTAAGTTTCTAGTTAAGTTTCCAAATATGGTCTATGAAAAATAAAACCACCAGCTGAGATCCCCCATTTTGGAGACCCTCCGCCTGCTTCAGGGTTATCAGAAAGCAGGGGAGGAGGGAAATGTCTGCTGGGCACTCCATTATTCCTTATGGAGACTGATCTCCATAGGGTGCAATAGAGAACCAATCCATCTGGGGCTCAGGAGGGACGTGAGTTGTTTTTTTGTTTGTTTTAGATAGAGACACCAAATTTACAGCATAGCATCTGTTGCCTCTCCTCAACCCCACCCTCCAATTTCAAAAAGATTGGACCAGGGGATCTAATTCTATGAGCCCCTAAAGAAGGTGCTCCTATCCTCCATTCTTTCCAGTGGAAGCAAGGCATTTAAAAGGATTGAGATGCCTTTAATATATGATGACCCGACCTCCCTTTGGAGTTCAATCATGCTTGTCACAACCTTGCTCCTGGCTCCACCCAAGGGTGTAGACTTTTCAATTTCCTGGGGGGGGGGGCTGGGGCTCAGCCAGAGGCATTGGATCCAGTGACATCTTAGGGAGGAGCCAGTGACATCACAGGGAGGGGTCTCCATTATCACTATCTATTGATTTATGGAGAAGCTCCCTCCCCATAAATTTAGGGAGCACCCCCCCCCAACAATGCCCATGGACCGGGCCAAATCCAGGAAGAGGTGGGAGTTGGCCAGTGGTTATAGTGGTATCTCAAAGGTCTCTGTGTCCTGTTTTTGAAATTGACTTTTAGAATAGTCACTTTAAGATCTGCAAATATATGTATCATGTGCATCGGGGACAAAGGGTGGCTATTGGGGGTGAGCGTTCCCAGAGGCACACACTTGATTGTGGGGTGCCTCAGGGAGCAGTTCTCTCCCCAATGCTGTTTAAAATTTATATGCGCCCCCTTGCCCAGATTGTCCGGAGGTTTGGGCTGGGTTGCCATCAATATGCAGATGACACCCAGCTCTATCTGCTAATGGACGGCCGGCCCGGCTCCGCCCCAGGGAACCTAGATCGGGCTCTGCAGGCTGTAGCGACGTGGCTCAGATTGAGTGGGCTGAAGTTGAACCCAGCGAAGACAGAGGTCCTTTGTGTGGGTCGCGGCGCCCTAGGAGGGGAAATAGCTCTCCCAACTTTCGACGGCGCACCATTGAAACCAGTGCGCCAGGTAAAGAGTTTGGGTGTTTTACTGGAGCCTTCATTATCAATGGAGGCCCAGATAGCAGCCACTGCCAAGTCAGCATTCTTCCACCTGAAGCGGGCAAGGCAGTTGGCCCCCTTCCTGGCACGCCGTGACCTCGCAACAGTGATCCATGCAACGGTCACCTCAAGATTGGACTACTGTAATGCCCTCTACTTGGGGCTACCTCTCTGCCGGACCCGGAAGCTGCAGCTGGTGCAGAACGCGTCGGCCAGGCTACTATTGGGGCTCTCGAAATGGGAGCACATACGGCCGGGGCTGCGCGGACTGCACTGGCTGCCAATCACCTACCGAGTCCAGTACAAAGTGTTGGTTATTACCTTTAAAGCCCTATATGGCCGAGGACCAGCCTACCTAAGGGACCGTCTCTCCCCATATGAACCCCAGAGAGCACTGAGGTCAGTGGGTAAAAATAAAATGACCACCCCTGGGCCGAGAGAGGTCAAACTCCAAAACACCAGAGCACGGGCCTTTTCAGCCGCGGCTCCTGCACTGTGGAACCAGCTTCTGGAGGAAGTGCGGGCCCTGTGGAACCTTGACCAGTTCCGCAGGGCCTGCAAGACCGCCCTTTTCAGACAAGCCTATGCTGATAACGACTGCTGAGTTGCTAGGAATAAAAGAACCGCCATCTATAATACTACCATGGAACTATCTAAACTGGCAGAACCAGCACCAGAACAGTTTTATAGCTGCCAGATACATTTAATGTAACTTAAATTATGTATTTTAACTCAATTAACTGGTTTTTATGTTTAATTTTTAACTGTTAAATTTAAAGTTTTACCTATTTATGTTAATGTATGGAATGTTGTTAGCCGCCCTGAGCCTCCTTGGCGGGGAGGGCGGGATACAAATAAAATCTATTATATTATAGAACAAACCAATGGTCACAAATTTGACAGTAAAAGGCAATACAGAAAAGCTTTAGGGGAACATTTTATAAGTTTCCCGGGACGTTCACTTACAGGTGCTTCATTAATAAGGGTACAATTGACTGAAATTTACAAAACTATGGCATTACAGATACCTTTGATAAATTCATGGGTCTCTGACCCAGGACAGAATACAAAACAGTTTCTGGGCACTCAATTTCTGAGCAATGTACAAAGTTCATAGTAGTGGCAATGTTCTTCTCACTTCAAACTCATATCCTACAAGTGAATACAAGTACATTTTAAGGCAATTCAAGAACAGTGCCAATGGCCATGATCCCAAAGAAAACTCATACCACCTAGGATTTTATATACCTTGCCCTTTTAGAACATTGCTTAGAAATTCCACCTTAAAAACACAGACATTCAGAACAAATCAGTAATGAAAATCACGATTCAGTTTATGAGAAATGACTGCATTCCTGTGCATGGTAATTTTATGCCATTCACAGATCTTTCTCACATCCAGTCTCAGCTATAATCACCCAGTATTTATGCATCTTGGCTTTCCTGACAACCACCCAACCCCTGTAAGTAAGGGTTGAGAAAACTGTTTTCAATGTATCTGACAAATGTATTTTGTCAGATACATCTGACAATGTATCTGACAAAAACAAGAGTTAACAAACAGATATGGGAATGAGGTTTGAGTTCAGTGGCACCTACAAGTCAATAACATTCCATTATGGGTACAAGTGAGAACTGAGAAGCTTAGTATGGCCACTCCTTAAGATTCACTGAAACAGATTTCCTCAAGTATTACATATAGGCAAGAGAGAGGAGTAAGTAATTGAGCAATAAATCCAGCTAAGATTGGAATAATACATTGGGTAAGATGTGTAAATCACAGTAAATGGGTATATAGATAATAAAGCAGTTAACAGATGTGAGAACTGAGTTTGAATCCAGTGGCACCTTTAACACCAACAAAGTGTTGCCTGTAGTCCCTATCTACTTTTTGATATTTTTCAGACACTAGAGTTTCTGGGGTTACACACACACACACACACGCAAATAAAAATATTTATCTCACATGAGGCATGTTTTTTTTTTGCTATTAATCATTTATCCTATTTATTGTTTTAATTTATCTTGTTGGTTTTATGATGTAAGCCATCTTGAGCCCATTTTGGGGGTAGGATGGGGTATAAACTGAGATGAGAAGTCAATAGCATACTTGAGCTACTACATGCTGGGTTCAGCATATGCTACAGTTTATCAGGATTTCAGGGAAGCTTTTGATACCTAAATTATTCCATTTTCATTTATACTCAGAAATCAAACTTTCATTTCATTATATTTATTCAACTTATACCCTTGCCCTATCCACAAAATGGGCTCAGTGTGTGTAATCTAAATGAAACAGTATACATGCACACAAAAGCTGATGCCCAGAATAAAACTTGGTTGGTTCTTAAAGGTGCCATTGGCCTCAAATTTTGTTCTGCTGTTTCAGATCAACATGGCTACCCCACCTGAATCCATTAGGAAAAATTTAAAGGCCTCTGGTCTTCATGCCCCGCCCCCCCCCCATACTCAATCTCACTTTCCCCCCAAATGTAAATTAGAACCAAGCAAGTATGTTGAATCCACCAAAGAGTGTGCAGTCTGACTGTTGACACATTAAAAGTGGGTGTAGCCAGCCAGGGTTAAGGGCTCTATTTTCTTTTCCAACAGACACCAAATGTATAAGAATTGATATGTACTGGATATCAAAACTTTAGTTGTTAATCTACAGTCCAAAGATACAACTGAAAACTTTTGCAGATCACAATTACCTTATAATATCAAGCCTTCTGCAATACTCTAGATTGGCTGGCTGGCTGAAAAAAAAATAGCCACCTTTCCTAGATTTCAGTTGAGAGGTCTGTATCTCCTGACAGATGTGCATCCTATTGCCAGTAAGGTTATCAAATCTCGTTCCCCACCCCCCTTGATTCAGGTCTGCCAATGTATTGATTACCCAATTAGAGTTTACCAACACTGGTTAATATGCATATTGACACCTAACCTCTGGCGGGAGATACGTGCAGAGTAGCCCATTGACTCTAACGACTAAGTTAAGATATTAGCATGAATAAACAAACAATTAATTATCTCATGACTTCAGGAAGTGAAGTTGCCAAAACCTGATACCTCCACAAGAAGAAGTTTCTTCATCCATCTGTCTATCTGTGTGTCTGCACTAGCTCAATTAGCATTACTAAGAAGCTGAGGTTGTAAGATCATTACACTACTGATCTCCTTCTTTCCAGCCCAGAGGGAAAATCACACACAGTGGGGAGTTTTCTTGCCTTACAATGTCCCAGGAGAAAAAATGTATTTCTTTACAGAATCCACCACCCCATTCATGCCTTTGAAGATCATTATCTCTCCTTCTTGAAAATTTAAATTGGGAATCATTTTCAGACACTCAAAAGAGAAGAAAAAGAAGAAGACTGCATATTTATACCTTGCCCATCTCTCTGAATCAGAGACTCAGAGGGGCATACAATCTCCTATATCTTCTCCCCCAACAACAGACACCCTGTGAGGTGGGTGGGGCTGAGAGGGCTCTCACAGCAGCTGCCCCTTCGAGGACAACCTCTGTGATAGCTATGTCACTATGCCTGAGCCCCTGAGTCTCCAAGTCCTCTGTTGGTTGCCCAGAGGGGGCTCACCCCCCCACCCCCGTAGTTTATGCCTATGGCTCCACCTCCAAAGTCTCCAAATATTTCCTGAGTCAGACCTGGCAACCCTAACCACCACAATGACATACAAGGTTTCAAAACACAGTTGGCATCTGAATTAGAAGTGTTGCAACAGTTTATACTTCCGGATGAAGATTACTCAGCTGTTTAAAGATGCAGTCCTACATGTAGTTATTTCTTTGAGAGCGGGCTAACACTTCTCGTCTTTGTTATTGCTGGACTGAGCAGGTGAAAGCCATCCACCATTCTGTGTTAAATGATACTACAACCATAGGAACTCTGATGACTATATTAATATCCTGGAATTCTGTCTAGGGAAGAAAATTAAGGGCTGTTATGCAACATTCCAGCTTTCCAAGTTTTTAATGTGAGTTAATAATACCTTAATCTTCTTTTCAAGGCCCAACTTCTAATGTTTAATTATGCTTCCATTTTTGATCTAGTCTTTCTCTGCATTTCTAACTCAACATTTTCAGTACAGTCTTTATGCAGCATTTGTTCACAATATAATTGTATCTCTCTTTGAGCTACCTAAAAAAATCTAGAATGGAACATATGAAGCTGCCTTATACCAGTTCAGACCACTGCCCAATCTAGTTCAGTTTTGTCTGCTTCAGCTGCCAAGGAGGATTTTCTCACAACCCCTGATAACAGATACTTTAAGCTAATGGTGCTGGGGTGTGAATCTGGGACTTTCTACATGCAAGGTTGTGCTCCTTCCTGCAAAAATCTGAAAGTTTAGGTAGATCATATCACTGAACCTATTCCCAGAAAACAAAAATGGCACACCTGGCAGCTTAACCAATCTACAATGATTTCCAGCACTGTTCTTAATGAATTTCAGGTTTTGCTGCTTTTCATATCACACTGATATATCAGATACATTCTTGATAACTTCTGAAAATTCATACATCTCATTAGCTTCAAATTATAGCATTGTGGGTAATAAGACTTGGATTTATACCCTGCACTCCAGTTGGGAGTCTCAAAGCAGCTTACAATCTCCTTCCCTTCCTCACAAAAAACACCCTGTGAGATAGGTGGGGCTGAGAGAGCTCTGAGAGAACTGCTCCTGAGAGAACAGCTCTGAGAGAACTGTGACTGACCCAAGGTTATCCAGCTGGTTGCATGTGAAGGAGTGGAGAATCAAACCCAGTTCTCCAGTCTGCCACTCTTAACCACTATGCCCTGTTGGCTGGTAAGCAAATATGCTTGGTTGAAAACTGTTGATTTCACTGAAAATAACATGAATATTTCAGGATCTCTAATCCATACTTTTGCTGATGCTGTAATATGTAGAACTAGTAATGGTATTGTTCTTTTACATCAGTGGGGCAATACTTTGCTACAACCAGCCAATCCCAGATGTGTGCCACTGGAGCAAAAACATTCCATGTGATACAGAGAGATTAGTGACTCATTTTATTTTATTATAGCAACTTGTATCAGAAAGGCCACCCAGATGGCCTCCATGTCATTATTAAAGTGTGTAGACTGGCCCTTTATCCCCTATTTTTTCAAAACCCCAAGCAGACGAGAGGGTGGGAATCTTTCTTGCCAGGGTAAGTATCCAGCAAGTTATAATCCTTCCTGGCTTGAATTTACACCAAACAAGCTTTTCAGCACAGTTTTTAAAATGAGCAAACAGCACAAAAGAAGCTTTCTTTGGAAAAGCTCTCTGCTGTTAAAGTTGTATCATTCTCTTTTCACAGTAACACACACACATACACACTCACACAAAACCAAGCAGCCTTTTCTCGTCACAGTGTACTACATATCCCAGCAGGTATTGAATGAGGGGAAGAGATGCATCCTGTAGGGAGAAAAATGGGCACGTCATCGCTAGAGGTAATGGGAGGAGTTAAACACTGTGAGGAAACAATTCTAGTTCAGAAAAGTTCAGTATTTGGCCCAAGGTAAATGAAAGGAGCATGGCAACAGCACTTTAAGTAGATCCAGGGCAAGCGGGAACTTACAGCTGATCGGACCAAAATAGATGTAGAAGGAGGAGGGAAATGCAACAGGAAAGGGGGGTGAAAACTGAATGAGATGTAGAAGGGATTTTACAATAAGAATGAAAACAGCAGTAAAAGAGAGGCAAAGCATAGATGTAGAAAGGGCCACAGTTCCCAAGTAGCAGAGCACTGAGCTATCCAACTCAACACTGCTATTCTGCTCCTCTATCATATTTTCTAAGTATGCATGACAGCAGAACCAAGAATGTGATACCATTATCAATAAAGTAGTGGTATAGGAATTATCAATAAAGTAGTGGTATTGGAATTGCTGTACATCCCAAAGGATTTCTATTAGAGAAGTAGAGAACTGCAACTGGCAGGCTTTCTTGATCTGTTTACTTACTTCCCTGCAGACATTAATTATTGTTAGCTGATATTTCCCACATGCATATTGGAATGCTTTGTGAAGAATATCAGTTTGTATATTTTTCAAGCAGTAGCAGATGACATTTGCCAATAGGTAGAGCTTCCACATTGCAGAACAAAATATTAAATGAACTGTGCATATTTTGCCCTGTAGAACTTGTACAGGTGCTGACAGTAGAAAATGGAGGTAGGAAAAGGCCCTCTTCAATTACAAAATTGAGGGCATAAATGCTTTCCACTGACATTTTTCTTTCAGCAAGAGACTAAGCAAAATTGCAATACAGTTTAACAGCACCCCTCTCAATGCTGGAGGTTACCATGGAAACTAGAATCTCAGAACAACATGAAAGGCTTTCAGGGAATCAGGCTTAACCATTAGCATGATCTAAGCATCTAGCACACCACTAACAATCTAGCATTTCCTTTAGGATGTCATTAATAGTCATTTAACATCCCTGCATGGAATTTCTGAACAACTTGTGCAGCACACATGCCAAAAAAAGTGTGTGTGTTAAACTTAATAATAGGGAGACAATATCCATCCTGCCTTACAGATTTTACAACAATACTTTTGTTCTTCCGTTATTATGAATGCATTACTGACAGGAATTAATTAGCAGACAATTTATTGCTGTGTCAGCATGTAAGCAATGATGACATTGCACCCAGGTTTCATATAGAAGTCTGTATCCTGAGCATGTGCACTTAGAAGTAAATCCCATTAGGTTTAATTATACTTAATCTCTAGGAAGGAAATGTATTCAAAATTGCCTCCCTGTATTACAAAACAGGTTTGAAGAACTATTTTTTCCCACAAAGACTTCAACTGAGTGCCTCGTGTTGAAGGCCAAGTTTGGACAGAAACATGGGGCTAGATCTTTCCTGGAATCATACATCCATGCAAGGTCCTTGCAATGAAAAACATGTGGGCGCTGATGCAGCAGAAAGGTCAAGATCTTGTGATCTTAGTTTAACAAGCATATCATTCTACTGAATGTAAATGATTATACTAATAGTTAAATTGTTAAGAATTAAATAGTATGTTCACAGTTAAAATAAAATAACAAGCACACACATACTTCCTAGTAATGAGTAGTTTACCTGGCAGCACTGTCAAGTTTATGATGCAATCCTATGCAGAGTCACATCAGTCTAAATCCATAAGATTGCACTGTTACTTCTTCCTTGAATGAAAGACCACTGCATACTTCTTCTGTAACATTTTGTTTTTTAATTAAATATGTAAATAGATTTTACTGAACAAGCTGCTGTTACAATAGAGGAATGCTGGATGCCTTGATTAAAAGGGAGGAGCCAGTTTGGTGTAGTGGTTAAGCGTGCCGACTCTTATCTGAGAGAACAGGTTTTGATTCCCCACTCCTCCACTTGCAGCTTCTGGAATGGCCTTTGGGTCAGCCATAGCTCTCATGAAGTTGTCCTTGAAAAGGCAGCTTCTGTGAGAGCTCTCTCAGCCCCACAGGGCATCTGTTGTGGGGGAGGAAGGTAAAGGAGATTATGAGCCACTCTGAGACTCCGAGATTCAGAGTGCAGGATGGGATATAAATCCAGTATCATCATCATCTCAAATTTTTAAAAAATAATATTTCCTACAACTGAACCAACGAGCTCCTCAGCTTTCAGGCTGAGAAAGATGAGTTTATATTTATTGTTCTTGAATTTATATACTGTCCTGCCCCAAATGGCTCAGGGCAGTATACATCATATATAACATACAATTTAGTTAAGAGATTACAATAAGTTAATTTGTATAAAACCAAAACAATCAATTACAATTTCCGATAAGAACAGTAAAACCATTAACCTTCAGTCTTAGATGGAATTCTGATATGCTCACTTCCTCCATGGCAACCAAAAAAGAGTCACACAGGATGTGGAGCTGGAGAACAAGCAAAAAGCACCGTGTGCAGCAGACTTCTAAGCAAAATAAACACTAAAAGAATAAATAAAAATATTTATTTATTTATATATATTTATATCCTGCCCTCCCCACCAAAGCAGGCTCACGGCAGCTTACATATTTATGTTTGGACATGAAACACATGAAAAACAAAATACAATTAAAACATAAAACCATAAAAACATTTGAGGTGCTATTGATCTTTAGATGGTAATCTGCTTAATAAAATGGATGGCTGACTATTCTGTTTTGTATTAAGTGTAACTATCCTGCTGTTCCAGCTGGATGTTGTATATAAAACAGCTTTTAGGGTCATGCTAGAGGTGATCCAGATGTTTCAAAGTCTGTTGTAGCCTGTGATCTAATTAACAAAATGCCTGGTAGAAGAGCACTGTCTTGCAGGTCCCACGGAACTGTGTGAGCTCCCACAGGACCTTAACTTCTTCAGGGAGTTTGTTCCACCAGCTCAGAGCTACAATGGAGAAGGCCCTGGCTCTGGCCATCATGAGCCTGGCCTCTTCGAGGCCAGGGATTGAGAGCAGGTTTTGTGACCCTGACCGAAGTGCTCACTGGGGAACATGTGGGGAAAGGCAGTCCTGAAGGTATACAGGTCCCTGGCCATATAGGGCTTTAAAGGTAAGAACCAGCACCTTGAAATGAACCCGGTATGCGATGGGCAGCCAGTGCAGTGCTTTCAACACAGGCTGAATGTGCTCCCGTAAGGGGAGACCCATTAACAGCATGGCTGCAGCATTCTGCCCTAGTTGAAGCTTCCGGGTTTGAGACAGGGGCAGCCCTATGTAGAGGGCATTACAGTAATCCAGTCTCGAGGTGACTGTGCCATGGATCACTGTTGTCAAGTCGTTGTGTTTGAGATAGGGGACCAACTACCTTATCTGATGAAGGTGGTAAAAAGCGGAGTTGGCAGTGGCTGTCACCTGGGTCTCCATTGTTAAGGAGGAATTCAGGAATACCTCTAGGCTTTTAACCTTTGGTGCCAACACAAGTGGTGTTCCATCAAAGGTCAGTAATGAGACCTCCACTCTCGGACTGCCACAGCTTAGATACAGGCCCTCTGTCTTCGTCGGATTCAATTTCAGTTGACTAAGCCTGAGCCACCCTGCCACAGCTTGTAGTGCCATGGTCAGATCTTCCAGGGAGGAGTCGGACTGGCCACCCATCAACAGATAAACATTCCAGTTGTGAAATATCTCAAGTGTCTTAATTCATTTAATAAATGTAACTTGCATCAACAACGATGTGTGGAAATTCAATCCATAATATGCATCATAAGTTCATACAGGATAACTGTAAGTGCAACCACTTCAACACATAATAGCTCCCACAAAAACGCAAAGCGACAGGCAAAACCAGTCTACTTCCCTATTTCGCTGTAAGCTTTGTCTAAGCCGTAGCTTGTTCAATCATTACAATTTTCTTCCACTCTCATACAACTTCACTCTTCCAAGAATCAATTAGGTTTTGCCTGTCGCTTTACGTTTTTGTGGGTGTTGTTAAGTGTTGCAGTGGTTCCACTTACACTTCCTCCAAGGAGCAGGGTCATGGGCTAGATGAGATGGAAAAACCATTTCTATCTTCAACATAGGCCTGTGCACTGTGGAACAGTACAAAGTCCTGCAGGGTACAGATGTCTCCAGATAGAGAGTTCCACCAGGTAGATCAAGGACAGTGACATATCTTTTAGGCCAGGGATCACCAGCAAGTTTTGATCTTGTAAGCATAAAGCTTTTGGGGGAGCATACCAGGAGAGGTGATCCTGCAGGTATGTTGGTCTCAGACCATTTATGGCCTTTGCATGGCTTGGCAAAGTTGGAAAAATGCCAGCCTCGTAACTTTCACAATCTGGGCCTCCATATAAAAGGAGGTGTCCAGAAGAACACCCATACTCTTGACTGCTGGTGCTGGTGTCCGTGGCACACGGTCAAAAGCTGGGAGTTGATATCCCAAACTTGGATCTCTCCCACACAGCCACAGGACCTCCATCATTGATGGATTCAGTTTCAGCTGGTTCTGTTGTAGTCATCCAACCAGGTCCTCCAATTCCTCAGCCAGATTTGGTGGAATGGCAGCCGGCCATTAACAGATACAGCTGGGTGTCATCAACATACTGATGGCAACCCAGCCTGAAACACCACACCAGCTGGGCAAGAGGGCACATATAGATGTTAAACAGCATAGGAGAGAGAATAGAGACAAATAGACAGGAGCAAGATGATAATTTCCCTTCCTGCCTGGATGGATATTCTGAGTAGGGCTATAAGGTTTTGCGACATGTGCGTTGGTTTGATTGGAGAAAAGATGCAATGCAATACAAAACTCTAGCCCAATTTCATGAGAGATAAAAGTGAAACTCTCCCAGCTGGGACAGGAAGGATTAAAAGGTCTAGACATCCTGTCAGAGGTGCACAAACCAAGTATCAGGAACAGGGGAAAAACAAAGTGAAGTCTGTCTTGACCAGACTCTGTCTTCAAAGTTTCAGACTTGTGTCTCTTCCATGGAAGGGAATACCAAGATAACAGCAGTGACTATACAACTGAGCTAGTCACGTATTTCTATTTTTTCTTTGTTTTGTAATCCGTGTAATGTTTTGATACAGTTTTCCAGTGCTCCAGTGAACTGAGATTATATTGTAGTAAATAAAGAACTTTTCCTTTCCCAAGATCTCAGACTGTGGTCAAAGATCTCATATGTGGTGCCTGATTGCTCATCCACACATAGATGACTGCCTCAGGTGCAGCTGACTGAGCTACAGACAGCTGGCTGGACAAGGAAGGGGTGTGTTTGAGGCAGTTCATTTCATACACACACAAACCCCTCTCTGCAGCAGAAGTCATGGATTGTGAGAGAAAGGACAGAGCTTGAGTGGTGATGGCTACAGAAGCTTTATCCATCTTTTAAAAACTATATTCAGATATTATAGAGTATTGTGCTATAGCAATAATTCACAATTGAATTTGCCTGTATGGATGAACCGGTGCCCAGGAGTAGACCCACCCCCATTGCCAGAGCTGCCTCCAGCCTTAACTCAGTCACAGGATGCTCTCTTGGGAACCCATGGTGCAAGGAGCAGGGACATCCATCAGTACAGTGGTAACAAGAAGTGATGCTGCAACAGCAGCAACCCAGAATGGGCCCTTTAAAGTCCCAACTCAGCCACACCCACTGACTGCCAAGCCAGCTAGGACCACAACAGCAAGAAGGAGGAATGTCATAGCAGTATTGGCCTTTTAAGGCCCCAAGTCAAACATTGCCAACAGCTGCTGACCTTTAGCCCAGCCAGGGCCATGGAAAAGAGGCTACAGGTGGAGCCCAAGATTTTCTTGAGATGTTGTGAGACTGCGACCGATTTCACACTCACCCTACGCTGCTCTGATGTTCCTCTTTTCAGCACGGCGTCTTTCTGATTTCCCACTATCTGCCCCGGGCCCAGATCGGCATTTTTGCGTGGCAAAAAGAAACTGGTTTTTAGCAGTTTCTCTTTGCCATGCAAAAACACTCATCTTTGCTAAAGCCCCGAAGCAGATAGTGGGAAATTGGAAGGGTGCCGTGCTGAAAAGAGGTGCGTAAGAGCGGCATAGGGTGAGTGGGAAATCAGTGTGCTAGTTCTTACAAGACATATACTGCCTGCAGCACTTCCTTTATAAGCAGATCAGTGAGAAAGTGTCTGGATTCTCGCTCCAGGCTGTGCAATGGAGACTGGGTAGGGTGAAACCACGTGCTGCAAACCACCTCTCTACTCTGATTCTGTATTATGGAGCTGTGGAGGGCAAGAGCATGGAGACCCCTGGTCTGGACCCACATAGCCAGTTTAGCTGCAAATGGCTGCTATAGAACAGTGATGGAGCAATATCCAATGATATGAGAAGGCTACCTTATTCAGACAGTAAAATTTCTGCTTCTCACAAATATGGTACATCTGTAGTCCAAGTTTCACCTTTTGCAGAAGATTGCCCATTCAGGGAAACATGTTCTAACCACTAGCTCTCAATGATAAAAAAAAAAAAATATTGACCATCAACCAGTCAGATTATTAAAGGAAGCCAGTGTACAACCTCATTCTTGAAAAGGTTTTTCTTGCTTTGATGTCAGCATAAAAGACTTACTGCTTTGAGTCTAGGTCAGGGGTGGGGAACTTTTTTTCTGCCAAAGGCCATATGGATATTTATAACATCATTCGCGGGCCATAAAAATGATCAACTTTAAAAACAGTGCTCCACTGAGGGAGAATGATTCAGGCCAGCAAAATTAATGCAAATAATTGTTTTTCTATTTGAAGCTATGTGGGGAGAGCCTAATCTGGCATACACATACATACACACACACACCTTGCTCGCTGCCCTAGGCAAATGAATAGGCCCAGGGCTTTTTTGTAGAAAAAGCCCAACAGGAACTCAGTAGTGTATTAGACCACATCCCCTAATATTAACATATTAGGTCACACACTCATTAGCATATTAGGCCACCGCATCTGGGATAATCAAGTGCAAACTGAACTGTGACAGTAACTCTTCCAGCCAGGCCCCAGGGAGGCTGCCACACAGTACATCTGGGCCCTGTGATCCCTGCCTGGCCCTGGGGAGGCTGCTGCACAGCGCAGCTGAACCCCACGATCCTTGCTGGCCAGCAAGGCCCCAGAGAGGCTGCCACATGGCTCAGTTTGGTCCAGCAATTCCCGAGGGCCACACCAAGTGACCTCGAGGGCCTCAGGAGGGAGGTTCCCCATCCCTGGTCTAGGTAAAAGACAACCAAGCAGGTTAAGAAAAATTAAGGATATACAAAATGACCAGCTACCCAAAAATTACAAAGTCATTTCCTCATTGCCAATATGTTGTCTCTAGCCAGTCAAACCATCGGTATAAACAATATATACAAGATCTAGTTTTGATCGATATATATATATACTTTTAAAACAAACTGCAAACTTTCCAACTGGGTTTTACTGTGTGAACTGGCACAATCCAGGTGGAAAGTGCATTGAAAGTGGACTGAAAGTGCATTATTTAGTGTGTGACCTATTTCTCACTAGGCTTGTTCTGAGTGGAGAGCCCTTTTGCTCCCAGGGCTTCTCTCCATTTTTGCACAAGCTGCCACAGAGCTGCAAGTTGGCGTGCCACTTTCCCGCAGCAAGCAAGATCCTCTTACAAGTGGTTTCTGCTTGCTGCAGAAAAGCAGCGCTCCAACTTGCAGCTCTGCAGCAGCTTGTGCAAAAACAGAGGGAAGCGCCAGGGGCAAAAGGGCTCTCCATCTAGAACAGGGTGGATTTGATTTAAATCAAATTGATTTAAATCATGATTTAACTCATGATTTAAATCACTAGTCAGTAAGACTTGATTTAAATAATAGTTTTCTACATAAAGACTCATTTTTGCTTGTATAACCTTAATATTCACAATTAGATGAAGATTTCATTTTTAGAATAACAATTGTTCATATTAGTTTTACCGTTATATAAAAATATTGATTTTAATACTATTAGAAACACATTATAGATAGGCAATTATGAAATTATTGTGAGGTGAATTATCTCCAGTTTAATAGATTAATCATTCATATTTGGACAACTTTTCTGCTGTACTTTACTGGAAGGAGAAAAATAATAATTACCTTAATTATAATAATTTACATTGTTTTATTCAACTAAAATAATAACATTTTAGCATATGTTTGCTTAAACATCCATGTTTGTTAACTGATGCGGTTAAACAATATATATATATATTAAACTGTTAGACCAGCCTACATGTGAAAAACTTAAATACTGTCCTCTTTAGCTCACTCGTCATCTTCATCTTCTTTGTTCAGAATCTGGAAAAGAAAAACAAGCTTTCCTGCTTTGTTGAGTCCCAAACGATTTCTCAATTTAGAATTAATGAGTCCAAAGGAAGAGAATATTCTTTCTACGCCTGCAGAAAAAGCTACTGCTGTTAAAAGTGAAATCATTATTTGAATAGTCTCTAAATCCAAGTACTTAAGTGACTTCCACCAGTTCACTGGTGTGACTTTCTTTAAAACATCTTCACAAACATGTATTTCTTGAAGTTTATTAAAGTCCTATGACTTTTATTAAAGTTGGCATTACAGATGGATGATTGCTGGTACCTATGTCATAGCTAACTCCTCTTCCTTAGCACTTAAGTTTTGACCCTGGTACCGGATATTGACAATATTTGCTGGAAAATGAGCTGGAGCCAGTGCTTGTCCCATTTGTTTTTTTAAATGCTTGTAATTTAATTCTGTCAATGTGTAGTTCTGTTTTTAAGTGCTCACTCAGTTCCTTCCAAATTTCAACAGCATCAGCAATAAAACAGCTATTTTTCTGTATTTTGTTTAAAGCTTCAGAAATGGGTTTCAGGATGCTCAGCATATGTTCAACATTTCTCTTAAGCCCAGTGTTGAGGATTTTGGCCGTGACAGTGCCATCTATTTTATCTCAATTTTGTTCCCAAATTGTCATCAGAATAGGCCAGTTCTTGATATCCTGCTCAAAACAGTCCACCACAGGGTTCCATCTAACATCTTGTGGGAGCGTTAGCTTGGTTCCATCCATTCTTTTCAGAGCTGCTGCAGCAAAATGATTGTTACAGAAATATTTAGCAATATCAACAACCTTAGTCTTTATTTCTGGAACACTGAAGTCTTTGGCTAGGAGGTGCAGCAAATAAGCACTGCAACCATATGTTATTAGTTTTGTATTCCCTTCCTGCTCTTCTAAATTTCTTCTCATCTTGGGTACATTTGCAGCATTGTCTGTGACCAAACTGCATACTAGACATTTGAATTTTTGTTCACGTTATTATAGCTTTTGCTGCCACTTCTTGTAAGTATTCTGCTGTGTGTGCATTTCCTGACATATCAATTGTTTGTGCAAGGAAGACTTTCCCTTCTTCTGTTGTTATACAAGCACATACAACTGGATCATTGTGGACATTACTCCACCCATCAAGACTTAGGTTAACAATTTTACCCTCCAGAGCTGTTGCACATTGCTCCAATTCTCTATCATACACTTTATCCAGGAGTTTCCCTGCAACATCTGCTCTACTGGGTGGACTGTATCCTGGTATCAGTGATTGAACCATATTAATGAAGGGTGGGTTCTCAGTCAGACAGAAAGAAGAGTTTGTTTCATAAACAAACTGGGCAATTTTTTGTCAATTAACTCTTTTTCTAATCTGCTGGTTTTTATCAAAAACTTATCTATGGTGGTTCAAGAAGGGAAGGGTTTTTTCTTTTTTTTAGGTGATATACTGCGGGTGTCTGATGATGATGTATATGGTGCAACTGAAACACTATCCTGGATAGATTACTCTGAAACTGTAGAACAGGAGGATGGTGGTCTTGAAGGTGGATAGTTTCCAGAATCCTTCGTGTTGATGATGAATTCCCCTAAACAAAAAAACCCCAATGCTGTTATTTTATTATTTATACAATTTGTGCTTATTGTATTTATTGCCATTCAGCACTGCCCAAAAAAGGAATATTTGCTTTTCTTCATAACTGTATCAAAATGACAGTAACATGAAGTAATAATAAGAAATATAATTTTGCTCAAACATGACAATTCAAGGCAAAACTGGACCTGAGGGACGTGTACTTTAGAGTGCAGATCAAAGAGGGGGACGAATGGAAGACAGCCTTCAACACCCCAATGGGGCAGTTTGAGTACCTGGTGATGCCTTTTGGATGACAGGGGGCTCCAGGAGTGTTTATGAACTTTATCAATGAGGTTCTGAGAGAAGACTTGTACAAGGGGGTAGTGGTGTACCTGGATGACATCATTATGTATTTCAAAGACCTGGCTTCCCACGTACCATTAGTAAGGAGCGTGCTCTCCACCTTGTATGAGCACAAGTTGTTTGCGAAACTGTCCAAGTGTGAGTTCCATCAAACCGAACTCGATTATCTAGGATTCAGAGTTTCCGGGAAGGGGCTTGCCATGGACCCCGCTAAGATACAGGCAGTATTATATTGGGCACCCCCAAGGACACGTAGACAGCTACAATCCTTTCTCGGGTTCACAAATTTTTATAGAACCTTCATTCAGGGGTTCGCCCAGGTGATGTTACCCCTAATGGACTTGCTTAAGACTAAAGGGAAGGGGCTGGAGGTGAAGAAGCTGGGAGCGAAGCTAGCATGGACTCCCGCTTGCCAAAAGGCCTTCAAGAAACTTAAACGGTTGTTTACAAGCGAACCAGTATTAAGCCATCCCGATGAACTTAAACCCTTCGTGGTCCAATGCGACGCCTCCGATGTGGCCTTAGGAGCCATACTAATGCAAAGAGACTCAGAAGGGAGATAGCGACCATGCGCTTACATTTCTAAAAAATTCTCACCAGAGCAGCACAACTGGTCGGCGTGGGACAAGGAGGCGTTTGCAGTAAATGCAGTTTTGCATTAAAAACATGGCGGTCCTGGCTGGAGGGGGTGAGGGTACCATTTGAGAGCTGGACTGATGATAAGAACTTAGAAGTGCTGATTGGCCGGAGGAAATTAACTGAAAAACAGATTCGGTGGACGGGATTCTTTGCGAAATTCAACTTCACCCTGAAACATATTCCCGGGGCAAAAAAATTCTTAACTGACGTGCTATTCAGGCTGCCTCAACACGAGAGTCAGAGGGAGGAAGTGGTGGACTCCATCATTCCCCCCAGCACGGTGGCCGGCTCTGTGACTACCTGGTCAGGAAAGAAAAAGGGAGTGCCAGAGCCGTGCGGGGGTGTGTGTGTAATAGACTGATAGAAGAAGCAGAACAGGAAGGTGAGGGAAAGCCAGAAGGACTAACTAAAGGGATGGGGGGCTTTTGGTATCACAATGGGAAACTATATGTTCCAAAAGCACTGAGGCAAGAGATATTACAACACTGTCACTGTAATAAACTGTCTGGCCACTTTGGTTATGTAAAGACGTTACATCTGGTCAATAGACAATTCTGGTGGCCTCAAATGAAGAAAGACATTTCAGAATTTGTAATTACTTGCCCAGTGTGTATAACAGCGAAAAGGTGAGGTGGAAAGCCCCCTGGTCTCCTTCAACCCACTCAGACTGCAGAGCGGCCATGGTCCGTAATACCTATGGCTCTTTCACACATACAGTGTGGCTCTCGAAACCTCCACCACACCATCACCCGGCTTGCAAAAAGGCATTTGTCTCTTTAAATCACTTCTCCAAACCAAGCCACCAGCAGCTGGAAGAATGCATATAAAGTTCAAGTTGCTTTCTTTCCACCTCTCCTTCCCTCCCTCCCCATATATTTGGCTTCCTGCCTGCATTCCTTCCTTCCTTCCTTGTTGCTCTTAAACTCTGACATTCATGTCTTGTGGCTCTCAACCATCTGACATTTATTCTGTGGGCTTTTATGTTAAGCAAGTTTATTAGAATATAATGGAGAATTGATCTGTGGGTATCAGGGGCTCTGTTTTTTGAGGTAGAGGCAACAGATTTTCAACATAGCATCTGGTGCCCCTCCTCAAAACATCCCCCCCACAAGTTTCAAAAAGATTGGATCAGGGGGTCCAATTCTATGAGCCCCAAAAGAAGGTGCCCCTATCCTTCATTATTCTAAATGGAGAGAAGGCATTTAAAAGGCATGCAGTCCTTTTAAATGTGATTGTCAAAACAATCGTTTGCCAGTTCAATCGTGCTTGTTATGCCCTTGCTCCTGGCTTCACCCCCAAAGTCTCCTGGCTCCACCCCCAAAGTCCCAGATATTTCTTGAGTTGGATAAATCCACAAGGGATTTATTTATATCTTTGGTTACAGGGTGTCACACAGCAGGGGACCAGGAAGGGCCTTCTACTGCCTCCATGCTGGTAAGGGTCTGCCTGGGAGGGCCCAGAGCACTCGCCCAACCGCTGTGACTTCCTTATTAGCAAGCACCTTTTTAAAAAAAAACATTTATTAGTTCCATACATCACATACAATTATCAACAACCTACTAACAATCAAATACAAACAATCATCCATACCAACGATCAACCACCCATCCAACCAAGGAGCTTAAAGGTCACTACCATAACACAAATCCTATTTTCTCATAATAATTCCCATACTTCTTGCCTAAACATATAATGGTTCCCAAGTCTTTCTGCATTCTTGCAAATTTCCATCTCTTAATCTTATAGTTAATGTATCCATCTCTGCGGCTTCAAATAATTTTTGCAGAAATTCATCTCTGTCTGTTTTGGAGACTTTCCAATATTTCACATACAAAATTCTAGCAACCGTAATTATATGGAGTAAGAGTTTTTTCTCAGATTTAGGGATATTTTCTTTACACACACTCAGTAAGTACAATTCCGGTGTATGTTGGAACCTTATTTTTAAGATTTTTTGACTCCAGATATTAATCTGGGTCCATTATTTTTTGGCGTGTTCACACTGCCACCAAATATGGTATAAAGTCCCCTTAATTTTTCTACATTTCCAGCACGTGTTGGAATAACTTGGATATATTTTAGCCAATCTTTCTGGCGTAAGATACCAGCGATACATCGTTTTACATAAATTTTCTTTAAAAACAGACGATTTGGTCAATTTTAAATTATGTTTACAGATTTTTTCCCATTCTGCCAAATCAATACTAAATCCAAAATCCTTTAACCATTTTATCCAACTTTTTTAACACTTTCATCTTGCATTTTAATCTGTAACAGCCAATTGTAAATTTTTGAGATAAGTTTCTGGTTACCTTGGTTTATAGCATCAAATTCACTTAGTTTTTTGGAAAAGCCTATTTCCTTATCAGATTGGTATCTTGACTTTACTTGAATCTTAAGCCACCAATTTAGTTTTACATTGTCATCTAAATTCAAATTGTTCTCCTTATCCAATAACAGACCATAATTATAATTATTTTCCCAACAATATAGATTGGGATGAATGGAGGTTTCTACTGGAGATAACCAAAATGGTACATAAATATAAATCATGTTTTTAACTTCCATCCACGCTCTGTATATCGATTTCCTTATTTCATGTCTCAAAAAAATATTGTTTCTTGAGGGAGCCTGATACCAAATATAGGAATGCCAGCCTCTTACTAGACCTGCACTTTCTAATATTAATAACCTTTTGTTCTCCAATACTAGCCAATCTTTTGCCCAGGATAGACAGCATGCCTTATAATAAATTCTCCATTTGGGTAATGCAAGGCTTCTTCTTAATTTACTGTCTTGCAAAACTTTTAATTTTATCCTCGGCTTTATCCTCTGCCATATAAATGTTATCATCATCTTGTTAAACTGTTGAAAAAAAGGCTTTCGGTAATATGATTGGAACCATCTGAAACAAAAATAAAATTCTGGGTAGCACATTCATCTTAATTGAAGCAACTCTCCCCAAAAGTGAAATTTGTAGATCCCTCCATCTAACCAAATCTGCTTGAATTTCTTTTAAGATCTTTTCATAATTATCTCTTTGTAATGTTTTCAGATCATTTGTCAAGTAAATACCTAAATACTTTATTCTCTTTTCATGATTAAACCCAGATTTCATTACTAAGTGAGTAATTTGTTCCTTAGTCATATTTTTGACCAGAAATTTATTTTTGTGTACATTTACTTTAAAACCAGATACTTCTACATATTTTTTCAGTGTCTTCTTCAAATGTTCAATTGAAGAAATAGGATCTTCTAGTATGAGTAACAAATCATCTGCGAAGGCTTGAATTTTAAACTGTTCATCTTGAATTTAACACCCCTAATTTCACCATCATCTCTTATCTTCTTAATCAAAAATTCTAATGTTAGTACAAAAAGTAAAGGAGACAGCGGGCATCCTTGTCTGGTACCCTGTTCTATATCTATTTGTCGTGCCTGCCCCAGACCCCGCCCTTGCTAACTCAGAGCAGGAGCCACCTGAAACTGATCAGGCCACACCGGGCCCCAGCTCAGCCCCCGCCCTTGCTAACTCCGAGCAGGAGCCACCTGAGACTGATCAGGCCACGCCCGGCCCTAGTGCATCCCCTCCTGAATCACCACCTCCTGTAAGCCGGTTACGTGAGAGGAGGCGACAGGAATTCAGAAACAGACGGAGAGATGCACGCATGCGTGGGAGGAGAGATCTCAGCCCAGAGTACTAACAAGTTAACAAGCCAGCACAGTATATCTGTAGCCCTGACCCCAAGGCAAACTGTGCTGGCAACGAACGACCTACCTGGGACGTGACTACGCTGCACCCTCTTGCTTGCTGCAAGAACCCGTGTGACTCCTGACCCGGCCTGAACCTTGGACTTGGACTTCTGGACTCTGACTTAGCTTTGTGGACTGACCTAGGTAATTGGCGTTGTTTTCCCTGGCTTCCGACCCCCTGCATTCCTGCGACCAAGCTTTCTGTCTTCTCCTTCGGCCGGACTGATTTACGGTGTTGAAATAATTGGACTGTTTAACGACCACCCCTGCGCTCCTCCCCAGCCGGCTGACAGAGTCCTGGCCAGCTGCCAGACGTCGGCCGCCGGCGTTCCTTATCTGCACACCCGGGCCGTGACACTATTGAATCAGTAAAGTGACCATTAAGGTTTATTTTGTTTAGTATAAATAGCTTAGTATAAATAGGAGTTTAGTATAAATAGATTTGGCATTACAGTAGATTCTTGTATTTCCTCTATCACACTTTTATATGGACTCAATAGGGTCTCTTCAAAACATTTAAAGAATTCAATTGGCAATCCGTCAGGGCCTGGTGTTTTGTTACTTTTCTGCCTTTTAAGTGCTTCTATTATCTCATGCATCGTAATAGGATTCTCTAACATTTCCTGCTGCTTCCCTGTTAGTTGTTTAATCTTAACATCCTCTATGTATTCTTCTTGAGATTGTTCTGTAATCTCCTGTTTTTTTAAAGAGATTCAGATAAAAATTTTGAACAATTACTTTCATTTGGGATTTTTGTGTAACTTTTTCTTTATCTTCATTTTTAAGTGATCTTATAATTTTTTTCTCCCTTTCCTTCCTTAGTTTATATGCTAACCACCTACTAGTCTTATTGGCACTTTTGAAATAGTTTTGCTTCACCCACTTCAGCTTCTTCTCTAATTCTTCAGTAAGCAATAAATTTATTTCATGTTATATAGCATAAATCTTTAATTTTATTTCTTTTGTATTTTTAACTTTTTGTTGTTTTTCTTGCTCTCTTAATTCTGTCATTAACTCATATGATTTCATCCATTCTTTCTTCCATTTTGCTGCATAACTGATTGCAATTCCTCTAAAGAAAGCTTTAAAGGCATCCCAGATTACTTGCATGGATGTATCTTTCCTCAAGTTACATTCAAAGAACGTCCTTATATCTTTTTTAGCTTTTTCTACGAATGCTTCTTTTTTTAGAATCTGTAAATTCAAAAGGTGTTTTCGCACTCACGTTTTACTGGCGCCACGACCCTCCTCACGCCGGCGGATCTGCAGTGATTTCGCAGTAGAAGCGCCGGCGCAGCCCAAAGAGCCGGCTACTTCCGTCGCTAAGCCAGCGCAAACGTTTTCCTGCTTCTTGGCGGTTTCCGTTTGCGCTGGCTTAGCGACGGAAGTAGCCGGCGCAATGGGCTGCGCCGGCGCTTCTAGTGCGAAATCACTGCAGATCCGCCGGCGTGAGGAGGGTCGTGGCGCCAGTAAAACGTGAGTGCGAAAACACCCAAAGTCCAACAATTATTACTTGGGGAGTCTTGCAAATTAACTTGTATTGGATTGTGATCTGCATACGTCTTCGGTAATATACTTGCTTGGTTAACAGATAAAGTTAAGGAAACAGACATCCAACACATATCTATTCTAGACCAGCAGTTGTGTACTTGAGAGTAATGAGTGAAATCTTTAGTTTGTAGATTTTTCATTCTCCAAACATCTATCAAGTTGAGCTCATCAGCCATTTTAAAAAAGGTCTTAGGTAATGAACTTCGAGATTTTTTAGCTTTCGCTTTCTCAATTTTTTTATCTTTTTCCACATCAAACACAGCATTATAATCTCCAAAAATACAGTAATTTTCCAAACCACATTCAAGTAATTTTTCATGCAACCCAGTATAAAATTTCTCCTGGCTATTATTTGGAGCATATATGTTACCCACAATCACTTTTTTTCCATTGATTTCTATCTCTATTAATATAATTCTATCAGCATCATCACTGTATAATAAATTAGATTTTATCTGCTCCTGCACATAAATAGCAACTCCCCTCTTTTTCCCCAAATCACATGAATGGTAAAGCTGTCCTAATTTTTTATTTTGTAAATATTTTATATCATCTTTCTTGATATGCGTTTCTTGTAAGCATATTACTTGAGATCTTGTGTTTTTTTGAAGTTGAAGGAAGGTTCTCTTTCTTTTTTTCAGTTCATTTAGTCCATTTACATTAACCGATATAATCTGTAGTCCTGCCTTGGTCGTCATCCTAATACAGTATTACTATCCAATATCTTTCTTTGTTCTTTTCTTGTCTTTACTCTTTCCTTTTTCTTTTTCTGAGAATCATCTTTTCCCGTTCTATTTAGGTCAGTCTCCTCTTCTTGATCTTCCCCTGACTCAGACCCCTGACTACTTAACGCAGCAAATTTTTCCCAAAAATCTTCCATCTTTTCTAGTGAAGTTATATTATATCTCTTAGTTTGGTAAATAAAAAAAATTCCTTCTGGTACCAGCCATCTAAATTGTATGGAGTGCTTCATTAACCACGTTTTTAGTTTTCAGTATCCAAATCGTCTCTGTCTTATTGACCAAGGTATATCCTTTAAAACTTTGATATTGTTGTCTTCCCATTTTAATCCATTTTCTCTTGCCACTTTCAAGATCTTCACACATATTACAATTCATGTAAACTTAACTTGTATCTCTCTTGGCAAGTTAAATCTTTTAGTATGGGCCGAAGCAACTCTTTTGGTCCAATCAATCTCTCTCTTCCCATTTTCTAACAATTCTTCTTCTTCTATGGTCAATAATTCTATAATCTTACTTTCTATGTTCTCTCCCTTTTCCTCTGGGATATTTTGAAATCTTAAAACATAAGCCGCATTATCCATCTCCATCCTTGCAATTCTATCTTCTAACTAACAAGTTAGCTTTATTTTCCCGAGTACTAGCTGATGTTGCTTTCCCTTGATCCTCTAAATTTTCTACCTTTGCTGACAATTTATGTACTTGCTGCATATTAGCTAGCAATTGTTTTTGGAATTCTTCAACTTGCTCATTTGTTTTCTTTATTTCTCCCATCAGTTCTGTCTTGATTTCCTCCAAGGCTTCTTGGTTTTGTTTGAACCCTGCTATCATTATATTTTGCAATTTTTCTAAAGCCTCCTGATTCAGAGTTGATGATACTGATTTGCTCCCCCCTGGTGGAGTACCCTGACCAAATTTCTTAATTTTAGTCTCCATTTCTGACAATTACTTAATTCTTCCAAACACCTATAATTAATCACTAAAACAATACTTCATGAGTTGTAACTACAAGAAAAATATAACTACGTTACCACCTTGTTCACTACCAATCACTATCCACTAACTAAATTAGCTTACCCTTTATGCTCCTTTTACTCTTAAACAAATTAATTACCTAAATAATTGATTATTCCAAATTAAATATTACCAGATCACCAGTTAGCTTCATAGATACAACTGATTACCATAATAAATTAATAATTCCAAATCAGATACATAATATCTCATGCCTCAACAACATCCTTCCCAAAAACAATTAAATACTATATTTCTTTAAATTCTTATAATAGTTCAATAACCCAGCATCACCAGCACTGTTCAATTTTAGACTCAGTCTCACTTTCTTCTTTTCTTCTTCTATCTTGTATCCTATTCCATAACTCTCTACAGCACAATTTTCCACTGTTCACCATTCCGTTCTGCCACACTGCTCTACACCACTCTTCAAGGGAGAGGCAGTCGTAATAAAAATCTATTAATAAGAACCACCTCTTCCTCCTTTACAAAGTCCTGCACCTTCTATCTTCTACTTCCTACCTTCCATCTTCTATCAATTCACCAATGCCTCAGCCTTCTCTCTGAATTCCGGTACTTTACTTCAGTCAATTTTCCCCTTCCACGACTTTCTCTCTTATAGTATATCCAAGCTACTTCAGTATCAAAACTTCTCATTGAGTCCGTTCTTCCTCTACTTCAGCTTACAGTTCCAAAGTCTATTTTTCTTCCATTGCTTTCTTCATACTCCTTAACACTCCTTTAACCCACTAGTGTAAGTCTATCTCCCCCCTTCACAAACCCTCTCCTACTTACTATTTCCAACACAGTCTTTTCTTCTACTCACAATCCATTCCACCGGACATCGCCATTCCTATCGTCCTTCCGCTATTGCCGCCACAGCCATCTCCACCATCCTCATCTCCACGCCATCTTCTGAACAGGTCTGTTTCTTCCTCCTCTTCTCCTCTCTCCGTTCAACTTACATCCATCCCTTCTTCTTAAACCTTAAACCTCATCTTCCACATACTCTCTCTCAGTTCTCTGCTTCTCAACTCAGTCTAGCTTCTCATTGAGTAGATAGTCTCCGTCGCTTCTCTCTCCATCATCACTGCTTCCTTCACATTCCCTTCACACCGTTTCTAAGGTACTTTCCTCTGCTTTCTCTTCCTTTAGTCTAATGAACCAAATTTGATAAATTACTAGGAATACAAACAGGGTTTTCAACTTTTGAGAATCTCTGCTGCCCTGTCAGCTTCTTCTCGGCGGCCCAGTTTAAACGCCAAAGCGTTAGTAAGCTCCGGACGGGGGAAAGGCTGGGATTAGAAAGAGAAGCCTCTGCCTCCCCTCCAAATCCCCGCCAGCTCCCCAGAATGCGAAGTGTCCCCTGACACTCCTTTAAGGGGAACCTTCAGAAAGAAGGCCCTCTCTAGAGCTTACTAAACAGAGCGTTCACCAGAGCTCGGCGAAAACGCTCCACTTCACCACACCATCTTACTGGAAGTCCCTTATTAGCAAGCATCTTTTAACTGAAACTGAAGAGATGTGAGGACCCAGGCAGTTTAATAGTGAGAAGTTTAATATAAGTGCTCCAGAACAAGTGGGTAGTAAAACGTTAGTACAACATTAAAATAAGAAACAGTAAAGGTTGGTGGAATTAAATAAACAGCCCTAATGCGACTATCTAGGCATTCCCTTGCTATAACTCCCAAGAATTACCACCGCCTTTGGGTGAGGGATCTCTCTCCAGCTACAACTTCCTCCAGTTCAGCCTCAGCAAAGAGAACAACTTTCCTTTCCAGCCAGGCCTTTTATTGATTCCCTCCCAAGTCCCACCCTTCTGGGCTAGTTTTCCTTCCAAAAACTCTGCCACCCAAATCAGAGAGACAGGAGGGATCCTGGGAGATGTAGGCCTACCAGCAACTCCTAGGCAGGCTTCTCTGGAGCCTCTAGGCTGTACTAGGCCTCAGATCATGACACAAGGCTTCAGGAATGGAAGGACTGGACATATTATTGAAGTCTGGATATGATATTAAAAGAGCATCCATTGTACAACCTCAACTTGATTATTTACTGAACAACCACAGCTCTTCCTGAAGAGAAATGAGACTCTTCAAGAAGTTTACATCATATGGAGAAAGGTCCTCTGCAGTGTGCTGGGAGTAGGGTTGCCAAGTCCAATTCAAGAAATATCTGGGGACTTTAGGGGTGGAGCCAGGAGACATTGGGGGCGGAGCCAGGAACAAGGGTGTGACAAGCATCATTGAACTCCAAGGGAGTTCTGGCCATCACATTTAAAGGGACATTTTAAATTTCTTCCTTCCATAGGAAATAATGAAGGATAGGGGCACCTTCTTTTGGGGCTCATAGAATTGGACCTCCTGGTCCAATCATTTTGAAACTTGGGGGGTACTTTGGGGAGAGGCACTAGATATTATACTGAAAATTTGGTGCCTCAACCTCAAAAAACAGCTCCCCCAGAGCCCCCAAAATCTCCAGATCAATTCCCCATTATACCCTATGAGAATCGATCTCCACATAGGGAATAATGAAGTGCTCAGCAGACATTTCCCTCCCCCCCCATTTTCTGGTGACTCTGAAGTGAGGGATTGGTCTCTCTACTCACGAGTTGCAGCCAACTTCTTCCAAGTAACACAGAAACCCCATCCCAAGAGGAAGCCTTTCCAATCGGAGACTGGAGCCTCTGGAGGGGGAAAGTCACATGATGGCTTTGGGGGCGGGGCTTCCCCCCGCCGGCCAGCTGACTGGGAGCAGGAAGGAGCCTGGGAAAACAGAAGAACCCCCATTGGAACCTGGGGATTGGCAAGCCTAGCTGGGAGCATTCCTGTCAGAGAATGTGGTAGCTGTTGTCTTGCCTTCAGTTCACTTAGAAACTGATCTGCCTGGCATATGTCCCTCATCCCTGACACCTTGATGAAACCATTCTTGTTGGGAGGACCATTACTCCCCAGAACATATGAGCTTCCCTGAACAAAGATCAGTGAATGTCAAAGCAGTTGGAGAAGTCAGGCAATGCAGCTAAACTTTTGGGGGCAGTGATAGAGCACCCAAGTTGTAAGAGACGCTCAGCAAAACACTGGAATTAAATAATTTGTTTATACAGAGAATACATTGGGAATGTAAGCAAGATGCTGCAGAGACCTTACATTCTTTAGTTCTTGGTTTTTAGGAGCTTATTTCCAGCAGCTTATGGCATCAATACATCTCTTTAATATTTCAGGAATTTATAATCTTGAAGGCACATATTGATCTTTAAACTAAGGATAAATTCTTTTTTTTTAAAGTCCCAAAACATTACATCACACCTTGGATCTTACAACAGGCAGAAGCTTTTTCAGTTGTAAAAATAATTACTTTTATAATCACTTAGCAGAGTATGAATATTATCTTAAGAGAAAGAACAAAACACCTGAGGGAGATTTGATCCAGCTTGGAGTTATGCAGAGATAAGTAATATTGGTGAGATGAGAATGGCATGCCTACATCACCATTAAGGCCACAGAAAAATATGCCAAACGTCTCCTCACCATATCACAAAGAGAAAATTAAGCTTCAGAAATGTTCTAAGAGATTTTTAAAACATTCATATCAAGCCTTTCAGGCTCAGGATATGTGAACAGGAAAGTCCATATTTTACATAAATCAGCTGGACTATGTATGCCATATACATGTGGCAATAGAATCCAGCCCAAAAGGAATTGTGAAGAAGCAAGTTAATGTGGCTGCAAAAAAATGCTTTCTTCCAAATTAGTCTAGTTTACAAATGGTCTCCTACTTTAACTTGGCCAATATGCTGACCTGAATCCATGACATGGTAACATCAAGACTAAACTACTGTAATACACTATATGTAGGACTTCCCTTAAAGTCACTTTGGAGGCTCCAGTTCAAAATGCTGCAACTATGTTATTATCAGGAGCTAGATGAAATATGCACATCACATTCTGCTGCCCATCGATTACCAGGCTCAATTCAAGCTATTGACTGTCATATACAAAGACATCGTGTGCATTCTCTGTTGTGCATTCTCTGTTGTGCCCTCCCCTTGTGGAATGGCCTCCCTGACAAAATTAGCAAGGCTTTCACTAACCTGGCTTTCTGCAAACTATACAAAATGGAAATATTCAAGAGGGCTTTTTATAGAACCTAACTGTAACGAAATGGTCATAAAATCTACCAAAGCCTAGTAAATGCTAGGGACTATGAACTATACAACTATATTTCTGTCTAATACTGTAAGTATGCTCCAGCTAGGCAGTTTCCACACTAATTAACATATGTTTAAAAGTTCACACTTTGTTTCAGCTCTGTTTGGGATTTCTGTTTAATATTTCTGTAGTCCAAATCCCACTCTATTGCTCATTGGATGTCCCATCCTGGATGATTTACACTATGTAGTCCACCTTGAGGCTCATCAAGAAAGGTGGACTATAAATAACCTAATAAATACATAAAATAATGAAGTCATCACTGTGAGCCTGTTCTAATCACAGACTGCCACATGGCACAGCAATAAAGTTGCATGCAAATAACCCCCTGCTTTTTCTTCTCTTCATCAGCTCATGACCTCTTTGTTTCAAGTATTAAACTTCCTGTAATGGAAGTTCTGCTGTCATTCTCTAAATGGGGCCCAATATACTGCCATTTTGCTTTATAAATTATTACTTGACCAGATAATATCTGATGCTCAAAAATGAGAGTAGAGAATTTCAAATTCCAGAATAAAAGCAGTTTATTGTTCACAGGAAACCACTGGACCCCAAAGCTGCCAAAGGCATTTAACTGCCTTGCAAGATATAGCATTAGTTATTTCATACATTCAGTGTATTTGTATGCCATAATGCACACAAAGCAACTAACGATCTATAAACATACAATGCAATCATAAAACTATTTCAAAATATCATGACTAAATAGGCTTCCCAATCCCCAGGTCCCAGCGGGGGATCCCCTGGTTTTACAGGCTTCCCCCCTCCCCCAGCCAACTGGCCAGCGGGGGAAGCTCCACCCCCATAGCCATTATGCACCTCCAGGAACGAGTCCCATAGGGCATGATGGGGAATTGATCCGCGGGTGTCAGGGGCTCTGGGGGGCCTGTTTTTTGAGGTAGAGGCGCCAAATTTTCAGTATAGCATCTAGTGCCTCTCCCCAAAATACCTCCCAAGTTTCAAAAATATTGGACCAGGGGGTCCAATTCTATGAACCCCAAAAGAAGGTGCCCCTATCCTTCATTATTTTCTATGGAAGGAAGGCATTCTAAAATGTGGGCTGTCCCTTTAAATGTGATGGCCAGAACTCCCTTGGAGTTCAATGATGCTTGTCACACCCAGTGTCTCCTGGCTCCACCCCCAAAGTCTCCTGGCTCCACCCCCAAAGTCCCCAGATATTTCTTGAATTGGACTTGGCAACCCTATGACTAAAAGTAGTTTTGAAAAGCAGCATGGACACCCATTAAATCAATTTCAAGGCATTCCAGAATATCATTTTAAAAAAAAATGCTGTAAAAGGCTTGGGGAGATTGCAGCCAGGTGTCCCAGTAGCAGGAGACCTCCCAGCAGGCTTAACAGGGCAGCAGCAGGGATATGTGCTTTAGAAGAGTACTGGAAATGGCCGTTGTGACATTACTTGCAGAGCAAACCCAAAAGTGACATAATTGCTGCAACCATAAAGTGATACCACAGAGTTTCTGGTGAACCCTAGAGTATTGTGTTGATACAATGATACCAGGGGTCTGAATTAAGAAGGCCCTTCTGTGAGTACCTAGAAATCTTCCCTAAATAAAGCAGCCTGGCCCAGTGAGTCCTCACTTACTGTGCTTCATAATCAGATAGGCTGATGTGGATATAGGTGGTCCTCCAAGTACTCTGGAGTCAGAATGTTTAGGGCTTTCACAAAATCAGCACCTTGACTTGGAACTGAAAACAAATATGGGCTGATTCCACACTCTCCTTTGGCCCAGTCCTCAGTGGATCACTATACCAAGTCAATTTGGACCTGTAGGTCACCATATTGAAAAGATTGAGGACTGTTGCCATAATGAACATATTAAGCCTGCGCTTTTCCACCACCAACAACTCCATGGCTGATTCCGCACTCACCTTTCTCTGGGACAGGCTTCCGTTTCTGGGCGGAGCAAACTGGCAATTTCGCACCAGTTTGGAAAAAACCTGGAAAAACAGGTTTACACTGTGGCAGGGAAAATTGCGGGTTTGCCCCACGCAAAATGCCGGCATGGAGCAACTGGTGCAAAATTGCCAGTTTGCTCCGCCCAGAAACAGAAGTCTGCCCCAGAGAAAGGTGAGTGCGGAATCAGCCATGGAGTTGTTGGTGGTGGAAAAGCGCAGGCTTAATATGTTCATTATGGCAACAGTCCTCAATCTTTTCAGTATGGTGACCTACAGGTCCAAATTGACTTGGTATAGTGACCCACTCAGGACTGGGCCAAGGTTTTTTTTATGCCCTAGGCAGACTATGACCCTGGCACCCACTTAGTTCAGCATTCTGTTTTCTACAGTGAATAGGCAGATGTTTCTGAGAAATCAACAGACATTGCACAAAGGGCACAACTGCCTCCACTGCCACCCCATGCAAGTGGCATTCTGACATACACAGCATTTGCACATGGAGGTTACATTCCAGCCTTTGACCACCCTTTCCTTCTCCATTACTCCTTCTAATCCCATCTAAGATTTTAAGAAACTCACTCTAATAACTATCAGTACTTGGTCAACAAGTACATGCAGTGAAGAACAAATACCAGCTGATGTATGAAATGGAAGATTCTGTTTCCATGGTCAGCTCTTGGTTTCCAAACTACAAAGAGAGTAGTGGAAAGGGCAGGGATAGCCATTAGGGTGGACTGTCCTGCAACCCACCTTCAGAAGCTTCATGAACCACTGTATTATGGCAAGTCCCACTTAGGATTTTCACAAATGTATTTTATACCAGCTGAAATTTCCAGATCATCTTCAAGGGTAATTCCCAGTATAACTTTGTCTTGTCTCAAAACTTTGATCAGTGCTTCCAAAGAATCTTGACTAGTCTGTTTTGGTTTCTAGAAGGCAGGGATACTCTGTCCAGTACCCAAACACCTTCACTAAACCCACTAATACTCATCTCAAGCTGTTTTTTTTTAAACTGACTCTCCAGGATTCAAAAGACAGTTTCTAAACACATCTAAACAAGGATCACTCCATTCCTCAGAGCTATCTCCCTTTTCCAACTAGGTAGGGAATTTCTTCTCTCATGTGTAAGATTTAATATGCACTCTGTCACAGCATTAATATTATTTATGGAACTATTATTATTATCAGTATTATTTCTGGAAAAAATGAAACCACACTCAGTATTTTCCTAAAAGCGGACACATTCTGATTATAACAAAACTCCTGTTTGACTCAGTGATCTAATCTTCAGGAGAATCTCCATCAGTACAACATAATCTTCACTATTTATGGAATCTCCTATGTGATTTCCCAGGAGTGCTACATTATTAATTTTGATTCTGATGCCCAAACCAACAATAGCCTGAGTTTAAGGAAGAAACCTTCCTCCTGCCACCTAAAGCTAAAGAAGCTTATGCTAAAGGCTTAAGTTTTATATCCAGCTTTTAAAGAGAAGCCCCAAGTCTTACCACAGACCCGTAAAAGTGATTTTTTTACAAAGACGTGAAGCTTCTTTACAAGTTTGGATGGAGTATTGAGAATCCAGACAAACTTTATTGAAAGAAACAATATAAGAAGTTGGGCTGATGAATTAGCATATACAAGTAGTTAAAATAATATCACATTCACAACAAAAATACCCAACACAAGAATGTCCACAAATATTCCAAACACATGCTGCCCAGTATGCTCCATTCAGGAAGGGGAGGTAAGAGGCCAAAGAACTACTGGCTATCTACTTGAGCAGGTTCAGGAAAATAGGCAGGGATCTGAGTGTCCAGGAAACCAATATTCTGAAGCAATCTACAGGAAGAGCAGCAGAGGCTGCCAGGCTGGGTTTTCTATAGGTAGCCTGGAACCAGACAGAACATGGCCTGGGAACAAATTTCAGCTCCAGAGCCTGAGGAGGGCAGGGTTCAGGGTATAATGCCATTGAGTACAAATCAATACTATATGTGTGTGTAAAATGCCATCAGGTCACAGCCAATTTATGGCAACCCCAGCAAGGAGCTTTTAAGGCAAGTGAGAAGCAGAGGTGGTTTCCCATTGCCTTCATTTGCCGTCTTCCTTGGTGGTCTCCCATCCAAGTACTAACCAGGGCTGACCCTTGGGCTGTACCATACTGCACACTGTAAATACTGAAAATGTATGTAAGCAATGGAACATCATAAAGAGCAATTGCAATGCAATCTCCAAGCTCAGGGGTTTTCTACATCACCCAATTAGAAACAATTAACAGCAACATTGAATATTTATTTATCTTTAAATACTAACAAAGGTAAGTTGGTTCAATAAGTGTATTCTGTAGATAAGTCATCACTTGCAAAATGTCCTAATTGCCAGTAACACTGCATTAAATTGAGGGAAAATTAAATAACAAGCTTCATTAACTCTTTGAAGGACTGATATATATATGTGTGTGTGTGTGTGTGTGTGTGTAAAACCCTGGATTTCTATAGTTACATTATAAATAATGCTTTGGACTATTAAAGAGAAACCATGGAAACACGCTGTTACCACAGAAACACAGGAAGAACTAGAAAGGCATTTAAGGTTAAAAACTGAAGATGCAAGTTTCAGGGCCCGCTAGTGCTGAAATACAAAAGGTTTTTAAATATTTAACCCTGTGTTTTTATGGCTTGGTCTCTCTTGATTCTCTAAGTCTTTTTTCTTTGTGTTTTCTTTTATGATCTCTTCAGATGTGATGCCTGAAATGAGTCATTTACTAATGTTGTTAATGCAGGATAGAAAGCCCAGTAAGACTGTTTTATGCTACACTGACATTTTAAGTAATATGGGATCATTCCAGAGAGACTCAGGTGCTGCACAGCATGATCCTATCCATGTCTGTCTGTGTGTGTGTGTGTGACTAGTAGTACTAGCTGGGATATGTAGTACTTGCGGGTGAAGTTGTGGGAGTTGTGATACATATCTGTAGTTATGCACATAGATTTTTCTTGCTGGGTTATGGATTAGGGAACATTAATACTGTTCACACCAGATTTGGTGTCAATGACTATTCACACGATGAATAAAAGAGGCATCAAGATTCAGGAGTGCATTTGCTGCTGTACTGAGATGGAACAGCAGACTGACTAATCACAGTATGTTGCCGTTGTGCCCTCTTCTGCAAGCACCGAGGATAGAAAATTGTATCTATTCTGTTAATTTACATAGGATCCCTTCATTATCCATGCACAGCAGGATCCTTTACAGATTTTCACAATCAGAAAGCATAGCAGTGGCTCTGCACTTGTTTCCTGTGTACAGTTGATAACAGGAGTTTGTGAGCATGGAACAGCTGTTCTTTATGTACAGTATGCCTAATGCACTGAAAAAAAATGGCTGGATCAGAATTATGAGGTAAATACAGAGAAAGTTAAGCATCACAAAATCTCACTGAAAACAATTCCTTCATTTTGCTGTCTTCACATTACATTTTGATCTCAACAATGTCTATAATATGTTTGTGGTTCAGACAGTTTATATCAATTTATGCAACCTAGATGATTGAAGGAAAAAATGGAAATATTATGGTAACTTAAAATTGTATCAGTACAATGTGATATTAATTAGAGTAAGCCAGACTTGTTAAATATTCATATATATCAAGGAAACAGTGAATAAGACAAATACACTAAACAAGATGAACATATATACTTCTTATATGTCTATGGAATTGCTATATAAAGATGTTAAAGAGACTGTCAAGAGCAACACTGATTCAGTAATCAACAAGACAAGGTTTAAGTTGGAGAACACTGTGGTAAAAATGAACATTATTGTCTATATTTTGGGGGTTTTTTTCTAAACATGACAATAAAAATAGCCTTGGGTTCCCTGCTACTGCTTTTGGTGGAGCAGGAGGAGGCACAGGAAAGGAGCTGGCAGCAGGCCACAGTTTGCCACCAACATATCTACAAGTGGGCTCTCAATGCACACCTGCCATATGTTTATGTCCCCAGGAACAGCCATCAGCTATTGCCACCTGAATCACTTAGAGAACATCCAACCACTGCTGATCCCAGGACTCCACTCATGTCTAGCTTCCATTCGGGGTATGCATTCAGTTTGGCCAAATGGAACACAACTCTGAAAAACAGCTGATTTGGCTGTATTCAGACCATATACAGCTGAATCAGATTCTCTGAAATTTGACAGATATTCAGTTCAGGGGAACCTTAACTTATGTGGCAATAAGTTGCACAAATATCACCTCTAGTCTTCTTTTAAAAGCAGGTAGCTTGGGAATCTGTCACTGTGCCATACTTATTCCAGTTCTTGGTTCTGATATGGCACACACCTGAAGAAAGAAGCATTCCTATCTGTTATAACAAAGTCACTGCAAAAATACTCAAGACACAGGAACTCCCAGGACTTAATAGAAATATTGGCTTCCTATCTCAATGGACACAATAACTTGCTCAGCTCTTAATTTTTCCCAGAATTCCAACTCTGTTGGTTTTAAAAGTGCCACTGGTCTCAAACTTAGTTCTCAGGCATGTTATTGACAGGGGTGTTGTGACAGACTCAGGAACTTAGCCTGAGAAGCTGGGAACAGCCTTACAGCGATTGGCTGGGATGCAGCCATGATAACTGAAATGTAGTGAAATGAAGAGACTTGTGGCAGGGAAAGCTTCCAGATTTTGAGTTTAGTTTGAGTTTGGAAGTCTTCAGTGAGAGTCTGGAGTGAAGACCAGGGCTAAGGCTGGTCAGTTGTGGTGTGAAGCAACTGGACAAGGAGCTGAGAACAGCCAGTGGGGCTGAGTTCTTTGTGGAGACACAGCTGGGCTGAGCTTTTGTCTGAGAGAGAGTTTAAAGTCAGAAGGGGGCAAAACCCAGGCACCTTCTGTGAGAAGAAACTCTCTGTGGAAGATCTGAAGAAGAAGATGAAGATATTGGATTTATATCCCGCCCTCCACTCCGAAGAGTCTCAGAGCGGCTCACAATCTCCTTTACCTTCCTCCCCCACAACAGACACCCTGTGAGGTGGGTGGGGCTGGAGAGGGCTTTCACAGCAGCTGCCCTTTCAAAGACAACCTTTGCCAGAGCTATGGCTGACCCAAGGCCATTCCAGCAGCTGCAAGTGGAGGAGTGGGGAATCAAACCCGGTTCTCCCAGATAAGAGTCCGCACACTTAACCACTACACCAAACTGCCTAGCACATCTAGGCAGACTCCTTGTACAAAATGAGATCACACACACTCAGAAGGGTGGACTGGATTCTGGTGGTCAGCAGAGTTTCCCAAGATTCAGACCAGAAGACTAGCTGGGACTGAGACACACCAGGAGTGAGGTGAGGTATTAGCTCTCAGAGGTGTGAGTCCTGGAAACTAGTGCGGATGGCTGTGAGAATTAATCTGGCACCAGTCAGGAGTTATCTATATGTGTGTGGAAAAGAATGACTGTCAGTTTGTTATTTTTATTATTTGAGTAGCCAGAGCATAGGGTTATATCATCTGAACTGCAAAGCATTCTTAGTGCCCAGTAGGCACTGCCAGCCTGTCATAGAGTTCTGTAGAATTCTAAAATCTGCCTGTTTGTTATTTTTAAAATCTTCTGCCAGGCAGAACCAGCGCCATAACAGCTCTATCGCTGCCAGATATACTCATATATATTTAGTCTAATGAAAATCATGTATTTTAACTTAACTGACTGGTTTTTATGTTTAATTTTAATTGTTAAATTTAAAGTTTTATTATTTATGTTAATGTGTAAGTTGTTGTTAGCCGCCCTGAGCCGCCTAGGCGGGGAGGGCGGGATAGAAATAAAAGTTGTTGTTGTTGTTATTATTATTATTATTATTATTATTATTATTATTATTATTATTATTATTATTATTATTATATATCTAATTTTAACCTCAGCCTGACAAATCTCTGTGTTGTAATTGATCATTTTGCCAACCATCTGCCCACCAACTGATTTGTTGTTATTGATCAGATATAATCAATATCATTTTATCCCTTTCCCTTGTCTTTTGTTATCCAATAAATATTTCTTTGGTTTTTGAATTTAAAAACCATCTGGTGCCTATTTTTTTAGAGGTCTGACAGGATTTCTGTGTGTGTACCTGAGGGACTAAGGGAAGGTGACTGGGGAAAAATGTATAGTGGTCACCTTCCCAAGCTGACCCTGACTGGTTCCTCACAGGTGTGTATATACTTGTGACCTGAGTATACTAAAAGATGAATCTGAAATCAAGTTCACAAAGCTGAGCAACATGTTTTACTGCAACATCATTTCAGAAACAGTCTGGAATAGGAGATTGCTACTGTTGAATCCCCTGGTCCAATCCTTTTAAAAGGTGGTGATGTGGGGGGGGGGAGAGATACCAGAAGCCAGGAGCGGCACTGGGGTTTTTGCCACCCCAGGCTGCCCACAAGGCTACGCCCCCATGGGGGGTCTGAGTGAGGCTATGGTTCCTTTCATCCACCTGGCTGCTGGGCGGGGGAAGGGGCTGCAGCACTGCCGTGCCTCACTCTGAAGCTGTCTTCCTTTGCAAGGGAGGCAGCTTCAGAGTGACGCCGTGCCTCCTCCTTTCTCCGCCCAGCTGCTGGGAGGGGGAAAGGGCCTCAGGACTGCTGTGCCTCACTCTGAAGCTGTCTCCCTTTGCAGGGGAGGCAGCTTCAGAGCGACGCTGCACCTCCTCCCTCTGCCTGGCTGCCGGGTGGGGGAAAGGGTTGTGGGACTGCTGTGCCTTGTTCTGAGGCTGTCTCCCTTTGCAGGGAGGCAGCTCCAGAGTGATACCGGGCTTGGAGGAGAGCACAAACTGGGGCGCAGGTCCGCTGCTGTCAGCTTCCAGGGTTTGCAACTGGGGAAGCTGAGAGCAGCGGAGCACCTGAAGAAACCCTGTAGGCAAGGTGGTGCCCAAAGTGGCCGCCTACCTCTCTGACTGCCATGTACTGGCCCTGCCAGAAAGCAGCCCTGCAAGTTTTGTGTCTCTCACTCAAACCCCCTCCCCCGCAGAATCTCTTTTCCCATTGTAATTACAGTGGGAAAAGTGACAGATTGCTTTTTTCCAATCATGGAGGGAAAGGGCCCCAGTACCTCAGGAGAACCCAAAATTAACCTTGTCAGAAATAATGAAGGCACTAATGGTGTTTTATAGTTTCAAAACAAATAGATTTATTATGTTTAGTGTTCTGTCTTAGAACTGGGAGTCTGCCCTTTGGTCTGACAGAACTCCTCAGCAGAGATTTACAGTCTCACTCTGGCTTGCAATACTCTGTGCCACAGCCTTGAGAGTTTTCCCAGAAATAACTATTGCCCCTTCTCACAAATCAACTCTTACACAGGCAAGAGCTCTAAATCACAACCAGCTCTGTCTCAGGAACTGAACTGAACTCCCACTTAGTCTGTTCTCAGTTCCAAACTCAAAACTAAACCCAAAACCAAGGAGATTTCCCCCCTGGCTCCCTCCTTCCACTTGATACATTCATTACCATGGAAGTGGCTCAGCCAATCAGAGTGAGCTTTTCAACTCTATCTCATGCAGACTGCTTTCAGTCCATCACAGCCCTCTTTGGGCACCCCTAAAATTGGACCCCCTGGTCCAATATTTTTGAAACATTGGGGTCCTGTGGCTCCTGCAGCGTTCCTGCAAATTTGGAGCTTCTACCTTAAACCTCCTCCCCCCAGCTGCAATTCATTATACCCTATTTTGTCATTGACTTCAATGGCCCATAAGGTATTATGGTGGTATGCGGGCACCCTTTGGGTGCCCCTAGAATTCGACCCCCTAGTCCAATCTTTTTGAAACATGGGAGTTCTGTGCGGGAGAGGCTCCAGCAGCTGCCCTGTAAATTGTGGAACCTCTACCTCAAATCCCTTCCCCCCACAGCTGCAATTCATTATACCCTATTTTGCTATTGGCTTCAATGGCCCATAGGGTATAATGGAGCTGTATATTTGGAAATAGCCAAATATCTCCCAA
Source organism: Heteronotia binoei (assembly GCF_032191835.1). Lineage (NCBI taxonomy): Eukaryota > Metazoa > Chordata > Lepidosauria > Squamata > Gekkonidae > Heteronotia > Heteronotia binoei. Next base: position 126,444,963 of record NC_083224.1, on the reverse strand, counting down.
ATCAGATTCAACTACCAAATCTGCTATTAGGAGATATTCGTCCCCCTGAATTTTTAAGCCCCGAATACCCCTGTACCTGAATTTCCCCAAATTTCTTTTTTTGCACACCCCTAGTCTCCAGCTGCTCCTTCACAGTGGCCACCCACATGGATGAGGCAGTGGGGGGATGTACAGCACAAGTTCAGGCTTTATGCTCTGGGATTGGGCAATGGCTCTGAGTTCTCAGCCTCTCTAACTTCACTGCCTCTCGAGAAAGAGATATCCAGCATTCAAGTACTCCTGCAAGAAACTGGTGGCCATCGTGGACCTGCCACATATCAGCTGGCCCATAAGCTTTAAGAATATAAAGGGGGATCTGCAGCAGCTGGTTGGGTCAGTTCTCAATCACTGTTGGGTCACTGAGTACAGGATGCCCAGGGGTTATATTAGCTAATGTCCCAACACAGCTTGAGGGACTTGTGTGGTTTTGGCCATTGTTTCCTTGCTATCCCTTTGAACATCATTGCCAACTGTATGTTCAAGTGTTATGGTCAAGTTTACTGTTTACACATTATTGTGTGCTCCTCTGAGTCAGTAGGGGGATGGTGCAGCATCACAAGCCAAGTTTAGCACAAGGATAACTTGTGCTAAACTTGCTGCTGCTATAGACAGTTCTGGGTGCCAGCTGCTTGGTAGCACATGGGTGGAGGAAGGAAGATGCTAACATTGGTGTGGCCACATGAAACTACACCCACCTATCAGCCCCAGCACACTCAAAGGGTCCTGGAGCCATGTCCACATGCTAGTTGAAGGTGGGGGCTTTGCTGTGGTCCTGGAGGGTTTGGCATCAGAAGATGGTGGGAAGTGGGGAGGTGAATGGGTCAGTGAGGCTACAGGGCCATTACAGTCACCATCCCAGATGGTCAAATCCCCCTAGGAAGGTGGTATTGATTATCTGAGGAAGCACTTGTACAGTTGGGTGGACTCTAGCCCCTACTGGGGGTTGAAGATCCAAGGTAGCTGACACAGGGGGTTGGCTTAATAGCTACCCCTGGATCTGCTTGAGTCAACCATCCTTGTGACCTGAGTATACTAAAAGATGCAGGGCTGGAGTCTCAGGGAGTTAGGGTCAGCAACAATGCCCCAGCAACCCAGCACAATGTCGCCCTCTGACCTCGAGCCATCTGCTATGGCTGCTTGGCTGGGATGTGTGGGGGTGTGAAAGGGGGACCTGCATAGAGGGCTAGGATGGCCATTCCATTGGTGCCGTGCCTCTTCCTTCAGCTGCTGCTGCTGTTGCTACTCTGCACCCTTGTAGTGGAAAAGGGGTCACCTGCCATGGGGAGAGTTGACCCTCCCCAGCTGCTTCTCCCCCATCTGCCTGTCTCTGAGTTACTCTCCTATGTGGTGTAATAGTTGTGTAAGCTGCCTCCATGGTGTAAGATGTTAAGTCCCGCAGTCACAGGGCCACCCAATATAGCCCTATGCTATAAAATTGGTCATCTGGCTTGGCTGCACATGGAGCAGAATTTATACTGCCCACTTTGATTGTTTTCTTTTTTTCCGGGGGGGGGGGTACTTTTCCAGGAATGTCTGAAGGGATTCCTATGGGACAGCAGAAATATAATAATGAGAAAACACCAAAAGTGCTAACTCTGCCTTGATTGTTTATTCACTTTCCAAAAGATCAAGTTTCAATTCAAAGAACAGTGTGAAGGGGTGGGGATGGACCAAGATTTGATCATATAATCTATCCTAAAAGGATTTCACAGTGATCAGTAGTAAAAACCAAACCAAGGTTATGAGAGAATTTAATGATGCAAAAGTTTTAAACACATATAATTCCTAGTTCCTTACTATAATGTCATAGAAAAGTAGACTACCAGCACAATCCTCAGGGTGGGAGGTGTTTAGGGTGCTGACCAGCTGCTATACCAGCATATCTCAGGAATATGCCACAGTAGCCTGGAGATACACCAGTAGATCATCCAGTAGAACACCCTGGTGCTGCTATGCTGGTGACAAGCACCCGTTTGGCAACATTGCAGACCCCTGCTGAAAGCCATTGGACCAACAGTGGGAGGGCTTTTGGCCCCACTGGTGGACCTGTTGATGACATCTGGGTTTTGGCCACTGGCCTGATCCAACATGGCTTCTGTTATGTTTAAATTATTCTTAAAATATAGTTTACATATAATTTAAAATAATTTATTCTGAGACTTTTACAAGGTTATGGTAGTAATCTTCTTTTTAAAAAAACCCTAATCTATGCAATAGTCAAATGTAGACCTGCTCACAACTTTAATCCTACTAGCTTCTTTCACTGTGCCAGGAGAGAAAGGATTGCCAAGAGGGCAGTACTTTTATCACCTGCTCTGTTTTTTTGGCCTGCCTTATGGATTAATTTGCTGCTGACAGGTTGATTTGTTGCAGTTTTTTTAACATTGGAAGCCACTATGAGTCCACACACAGTGAAGAAAAGCAGAGTAAAAGTACACAAACCAATCAATTAATAAAATTAGGAGATTCACTGGTGTCATAACATGAAATAATAATATGAAAGAGTATCTTTCCAATAGGTCTCAGCCCCTGCAAATAATTTCTAATTGAATAAGCAATAGTTTGGAATTTAACTATTTTTGTTCAAATTCTAGTAATCATGAAATCATACAAGGGTCTCTTATAGAGAATTTATGATATTTGATCATTCTCTCTCGGCTTGACTTTGCGAACGAAGATTTAAGAAGGGTGCAGTAGTCCACGTCTGCTGCAGGCTCGCTGGTGGCTGACAAGACCAATGCGGGACAGGCAGATCCGGCCACATTGGCTGCAGGGAAAAGTCTGATTTGGGGTTGGTGCTGTAGCAGTGCGATTTTTCCTCAATCTCCTTTTGTCCTCAAGACCAGCTATGCGTGCGTTCTCAAAGGAAGAGACAGACTGGTGGATGGTGTGCCTCCATGCTTTGCGAACTGAGGCTAGGTCAGACCACTGGTGATGGTTGATGCAACAGGTGCCAAGGGATTTCTTCAAGGAGTCCTTGTACCTCTTCTTTGGTGCCCCTCTATTTCGATGGCCGGTAGAAAGTTTGCCATACAGAGCAATCTTGGGAAGGCGGTGGTTTTTCATCCTAGAAATATGCCCTGCCCAGCGCAGCTGCGTCTTCAACAGCAGTGCTTCGATGCTTGTAACCTCCGCCCTCTTGAGGACTTCAGTGTTGGTCACAAAGTCACTCCAGTGGAGGTTGAGGATGGTGCAAAGGCAGCGCTGATGAAAGTGCTCAAGGAGTCGCAGGTGATGACGGTATAAAACCCACGATTCGGAGCCGTAGATGAGGGTTGTCATCACAACCGCTTTGTAAACATTGATCTTTGTACCTTTTTTCAGATGCTTGTTGCTCCACACGCTTTTGTGCAGTCGGCCAAATGCACGGTTTGCCTTTGCCAGCCTGTTGTCAATCTCCTTGTCGATCTTGGCATCTGAGGAGATGATGCACCCCAGGTAGCTGAACTGCTGGACTGTCTTCAGAACTGATTCACCCACAGTGATGCAGGGAGGGTGATAATCTTCCTGGGGTGCAGGCTGGTGGAGAACTTCTGTCTTCTTCAGACTAACTTCTAGGCCGAATAGCTTGGCAGCCTCTGCAAAGCAGGACGTCATATGCTGCAGAGCTGATACCGAGTGGGAGACGAGTGCAGCATCATCAGCAAACAGTAGCTCTTGGATAAGTTTTTCCATTGTCTTGGAGTGAGCCTTTAGTCGCCTCAGGATGAACAGGCTGCCATCAGTGCGATAGCAGATGTAGACACCATCGTCATCATCTAGATCTACAGCAGCTCTTTGAAGCATCATGCTAAAGAAGATCGTAAAGAGAGTTGGCGCGAGAACGCAGCCTTGCTTTATACCTGTGCCTATTGGGAAGGGCTCCGAGAGGTAGTTGCAGTGTCTGACTTGGCCTCGCTGGTCTTCATGTAGCTGGATGATCATGCTGAGGAACCTTGGGGGACATCCTACATGGATCATCATCTTGTACGCTGCAATCTCCGTCTTCACTTTAAACCCACACCCAGGAGAGGAGGTATCCCTCGGAGGAAGCTTCAGGTTGGCAGACTTCAGTCAGCCAAAGTTAAAGCTGCCTTCCAGGCAAAACTCCAGTCAAGAATTGAGGACCCCAGTTGCCCCACAGACCCTTCTCCAGAAGCACTCTGGGAACACCTAAAATCCTGTTGATCTCTGAAGAAATCCTCGGGTTCTCCACAAGGAAGAACAAGGACTGGTTTGACGAGAACAATCAAGAGATCCAAGAATTACTAGCGAAAAAGAGATCTGCCTACCAAGAGATCTGCCTACCAAGCACATCTTGCTCAGCCCTCCTGTCCCGGGAAAAAAGCAATCTTTCACGCTGCACGTAGCAACCTCCAGAGCAAGCATTCAGAACGAGTGGTGGACCAAGCTTGCAGAGAGAACCTAGCTGTGTGCAGACACTGGTGATTTAAGAGGGTTCTACGAAGCCCTGAAGGCAGTATATGGTCCATCATATCAGGCTCAGAGTACCTTGCGTAGTGCAGACGGCCAAGTGCTCCTCACAGACAAGGCATCCATACTGAACCGGTGGTCGGAGTATTTTCAGGTTCTCTTCAGTGCCAACCGCGTAGTTCAAGATTCAGCAATCCACCTCACCCCACTTCAACCAGTGAAAACAGAGTTGGATGAGATCCCCACCCTAGAAGAGACTGTTAAAGCCATCAAGCAACTGAAAAGTGGCAAGGCAGCGGGAGTTGATGGAATCCCACCAGAGATCTGGAAGCATGGGGGCACAGTACTACATAGCACACTTCACAAAGTACTTGTCACCTGCTGGGAACAAGGCAAACTACCACAAGACTTTCGCGATGCAATCATCATCACTCTACACAAGAACAAAGGGGAAAAGTCAGACTGCTCCAACTACCAGGGGATAACCCTGCTCTCCATCGCAGGCAAAATCCTTGCCAGAATACTCCTGAACAGACTGGTGCCCACCATTGCAGAAGAACTCCTCCCAGAGAGCCAGTGCGGCTTCAGAGCTAACAGGAGCACCACCGACATGGTATTTGTTCTCAGGCAGCTCCAAGAGAAATGCAGGGAACAGAACAAGGGTCTATATGAGACTTTTGTCGACCTTATCAAAGCTTTCGATACCGTTAGCAGGAAAGGCCTGTGGCAAATCTTGGAACGTTTAGGATTTGATCATTATGCAACTGCAAAATAGCAAACACTGAAAGCAATGTGAAAGATTTATAACGTGATGTTACTGTAGAGAGGTAGAATATTTCTCTTTGATGGACTGCTATTTCAACGAACATGGTAATCAAGGAAAATGTTGATAACATTTTGTTAAACTGATATTATTGGTCTATCAGAATTAATAAAGTGTATAGTAATACCTCAGGCACATTTTATACCTGCTGAAGATGTCGATTATTTGTATATATTTTGTTTTAATTTTGTTAATTTGGACAGTTACAATGTATGTCCTTGCAACCTGGTTAGTGTATTGTTAGCCTTTCCCTCTAATTTCAGATGAATTAGTCTTTTATCTGTTAGCAGCCTCAAGTCTGAGGAAATAAGGCACAATAGGAATTATTTAAACATATCTTTATATTTTAAACATACCTTTATACCAGGGGTGGGGTGATTCTGGATTTGGTCCCAAGTAATGCCCAAGACTTGGTGAGAGATGTAAAAGTAATCGCACCGCTTGGGAGCAGTGACCATAACGTTATTGATTTCACCATTTGTATAAATAGAGAGTTGCCCCAAAAGACCAGCACAACCACGTTTAACTTTAAAAGGGGTAAATTTTCTGAGATGAGGAGGCATGTGAAGAGGAAACTGAAAGGAAAGGTAAATACAGTCAAAACCCTTGGGGAAGCTTGGAGGCTATTTAAAACTACAATCCTAGAAGCTCAGATAAAATATATACCACAAGTTAGGAAAGGCACAAACAGGTATAAGAGAAGGCCTGCATGGTTAACAAACAAAGTAATTGTCAGGCAATGCTTCATTGAAGTCAACTGTGCTTATTAATAATGTTTAATCCATGCTTACTAACCCTAATGCTTAATAGAATGTTAGCTACTAATGATCGTGCCCTGCATGGAAAGTCAGGAGGGGTGGGAAGGAGGTTGCCAAAACTTCAAAGAGCAGCCCGGCCTTTGAAGTGCAAAATAAGAGGCTGACCGCTCTGGCGCCTCCCGGGGGAGAGCAAGGACACCAACAAGAGGGAGGATGTAACTGTGCCAGGGGGAAAAGATAACCAGCGTGTGAAAGTAACAAGTGCAGGGACGAATGTAGATTTATTATGAGAAGTATTTTAAAGCTCTGTTCTTGGAAGTATGTTCATAAATACCAATGATTCCAGTTACTCGTTATCAGTTTCAATGAATCTGTGCAGAGAAAAACATTGTTGTAATCAATAAATGAAACTTAGTTTTGAACAAAGCCAAGTCTGATCATTTTGGATACTTCACTGAATCCTTTGCTGACAGTAATGGAAGCTGTAAAAGGTAAGAAGGACTTCTTTAAGCGGTGGAAAGCTAGTCCAAGTGAGATTAATAAAAGGGAACACAAGCAGTGGCAAATCAAATGCAAGACTGTGAACAAGCAGGCAAAAGGGGACTATGAGGAGCATATTGCAAAAAACATAAAGACCGACAATAAAAATTTCTTCAAATATATTAGAAGCAGGAAACCAGCCAGGGAGGCAGTGGGGCCCTTGGATGACCAAGGGGTCAAAGGATTACTGAAGGAGGATAGGGAAATGGCTGAGATGCTGAATGCATTTTTTGCCTCTGTCTTCACTGTGGAAGATGAGAAGTGTTTGACTGCTCCAGAACCACTTATATTGGAAGAGGTGTTGAAAGACCTGAGTCAGAATGAGGTGACAAGAGAGGTGGTCCTACAACTGATAGTCAAATTAAAAACTAATAAGTCACCAGGTCCGGATGGCATACATCCAAGAATTCTGAAAGAATTCAAAGTTGAACTTGTGGATCTTCTGACAAAAAATATGTAATCTTTCATTGAAATCTGCCTCCATTCCTGAGGTCTGGAAGGTAGCAAATGTTACCCCCATCTTTAAAAAGGGTTCCAGAGGAGATCCGGGAAACTATAGGCCAGTCAGTCTGACTTCAATACCGGGAAAGTTGGTAGAAACTATTATCGACAGAATGAGTAGGCACACTGATGAACACGAGTTATTGAGGAAGACTCAGCATGGGTTCTGTAAGGGAAGATCTTGCCTCACTAACCTGTTACATTTCTTTGAGGGGTGAACAAACATGATATTGTTTACCTTGACTTCCAGAAAGCTTTTGATAAAGTTCCTCATCAAAGGCTCCTTAGTAAGCTCGAGAGTCATGGAGTAAAAGGACAGGTCCTCTTGTGGATCAAAAACTGGCTAATTAATAGGAAGCAGAGAGTGAGTTTAAATGGGCAGTCTTCTCAGTGGAGGATGGTAAGCAGTGGAGTGCTGCAGGGCTCAGTACTGGGTCCCATGCTCTTTAACTTGTTCATAAATGATTTGGAGTTGAGAGTAAGCAGTGAAGTGGCCAAGTTTGCAGATGACACTAAATTGTTCAGGGTGGTGAGAACCAGAGAGGATTGTGAGGAACTCCAAAGGGATCTGTTGAGGCTGGGTGAGTGGGCGTCAACGTGGCAGATGAGGTTCAATGTGGCCAAGTGCAAAGTAATGCACATTGGGGCCAAGAATCCCAGCTACAAATACAAGTTGATGGGGTGTGAACTGGCAGAGACTGACCAAGAGAGAGATCTTGGGGTCGTGGTAGATAACTCACTGAAAATGTCAAGACAGTGTGCGATTGCAATAAAAAAAGGCCAACGCCATGCTGGGTATTATTAGGAAAGGAATTGAAAACAAATCAGCCAGTATCATAATGCCCCTGTATAAATTGATGGTGCAATCTCATTTGGAATACTGTGTGCAATTCTGGTCACCGTACCTCAAGAAGGATATTATAGCATTGGAAAAAGTACAGAAAAGGGCTACTAGAATGATTAAAGGTTTGGAACACTTTCCCTATGAAGAAAAGTTAAAACGCTTGGGGCTCTTTAGCTTGGAGGTGACATGATAGAGGTTTACAAGATTATACATGGGATGGAGAAGGTAGAGAAAGAAGTACTTTTCTCCCTTTCTCACAATACAAGAACTCGTGGGCATTCAATGAAATTACTGAGCAGTCAGGTTAGAACGGATAAAAGGAGGTACTTCTTCACCCAAAGGGTGATTAACATGTGGAATTCACTGCCACAGGAGGTGGTAAGCAGCTACTAGCATAGACAGCTTCAAGAGGGGGTTAGATAAAAATATGGAGCAGAGGTCCATCAGTGGCTATTAGCCACAGTGTGTATATATATGTGTGTGTGTGTGTGTATATATATATATACACACACATACACATTTTTTGGCCACTGTGTGACATAGACTGTTGGACTGCATGGGCCATTGGCCGGATCCAACATGGCTTCTCTTATGTTCTTAAACTGGCTCTCAGTAGAGTCATAGAATCATAGAGTTGGCTGCTATTTTAATTGATTGTTTATGTATTGTTTTCACTATATTTCAGGCCTTTGTACCTACTTTTGATTGTGAATCATTATTGATCTTATACCAATCAAGGTCTGAACTTGAACGTGAACATAGAGTTGGAAGGGACCTCCAGGGTCATCTAGTCCAACCCACTGTACAACGCAGGAAACTCACAAATCCTTCTCCCTAAAGCTGTGGTGAAGAGAAGCAGGGACTCATCTGGGGGGAAAGGAGGGTCAGAATTCTGAGATCAAAACGCAACAGGTGACTTCTTGCCCAGAGAGCTGAATGTGTGGCTGAATGAGGAGGGAACAAGCTGAAGCTTAACCCCGACGAGACGCAAACCCTGAGAGCCAGTTTGGTGTAGTTGTTAAGAGCGGTGGACCTTAATCGGAAGGAGGGGGACTGGGGTTGATTCCCCACTTATCCCTCTACATGCAGTGAACTGGGCGATCTTGGGCCAATCACAGTTCTCTTAGCATTCTCTCAGCCCCACCTGCCTCCATGAGTGTCTGTTGTGGGGAGAGGAAGGGAAAGGAGATTGTCAGCTGCTCTGGGACTCCAAGTGAACGGCAGGGTATAAATCCAACTCTTCTTCTTCTTTGGGTTAGTAGAAAGGCAGACCAGGGACTCAAGAGCTCCCCTGTCTCATTTGCAGTACTGTGTACAATTCTGGTCACCGCACCTCAAAAAGGATATTATAGCATTAGAAAAAGTCAAGAAAAGGCCAACTAGAATGATTCAAGGGTTGGAACCCTTTCCCTAGGAAGAAAGATTAAAACACTTGGGGCTCTTTACCCTGGAGAAGCGTCGACTACGGGGTGACATGATAGAGGTTTACAAGATGATGCATGGGATGGAGAAGGTAGAGAAAGAAGTACTTTTCTCCCTTTCTGACAGTACAAGAACTCACGGACATTCAATGAAATTGCTAAACAGTTGGGTTAGAATGGATAAAAGGAAGTACTTCTTCACCCAAAGGGTGATGAACACATGGAAATCACTGCCACGGGAGGTGCTGACAGCTGCAAGCATAAATAGCTTCAGGAGGGGATTGGATAAACATATGGAGCAGAATAGCCACAGCATATTGTTGAAACTCTCTGTCTGGGGCAGTGATGCTCTGTATTCTTAGTGCTGGGGGGTGGGGACAGTGGGAGGGCTTCTAGTGTCCAGGCCCCACTGATGGACTTCCTGATGACACCTGGGGTTTTTTGGCCACTGTGTGACACAGAGTGTTGGACTGGATGGGCCATTGGCCTGACACAACATGGCTTCTCTTACGTTCTTATTTCTGGGGCAGTGATGCTCTGTATTCTTGGTGTTTGGGAGAGGCAACAGTGGGAGGGCTTCTAATGTCCTGGCTCCACTGGTGGACCTCCTGATGGCACCTGGGTTTTTTTGGCCACTGTGTGACACAGAATGTTGGACAGGATGGGCCATTGGCCTGATCCATCGTGGCTTCTCTTACGTTCTTATTTCTGGGGCAGTGATGCTCTGTATTCTTGGTGCTTGTGGGGGGGGGCACAGTGGGAGGGCTTCTAATGTCCTGGCCCCACTGGTGGACCTCCTGATGGCACCTGGGGTTTTGGCCACTGTGTGACACAGAGTGTTGGACTGGATGAGCCATTGGCCTGATCCAACATGGCTTCTCTTATGTTCTTATATTGATGTTATAATAATTATTATTTCAGTAGGGATGTCAACAAGCTATGTAATGGGGTGGGAGGGGAACAGAGGGAATAGGTAAAGAAATATTTAATGGCATCACAAAACTATACAATAAATATTTGGTAGTATTACAAAACTATATAAGGATGCTGACATGTTTGACACCCCTGGGTTAGGAATTAGTGTGCCCATAGCCAGTGTCAGCATACCCTTGGGTGACTGAAGAATAGCAAATGTAACACCATTTTTAAAAAAAAGAGAACCAGAGAAGAACCAGCAAATTATGGGCTGGTTAGCCTAACATCTGTTCCAGGCAAATTAGTAGAAATTGTAATCAAATAAATATATTAGGCACATAGAGGGACAAAGTCTGTTGAGAGAAAAATCAATATGGCTTCTGCAAAGGGAAGTCCTGCTTCACAAGCCTCTAGGAGTATCTCTCAGTGGAGGGAAGTAAGCAGTGGGGTCCCACAAGGATGGTATTGGTGATGGTACTATTTAATTTGTTCATAAATGATCTGGAACTAGGTGTGAGCAGTGTAGCAGCTGAGTCTGCAGATGCCCCCAAATTATTCAGATGGTGAAAAGCAAGGCTTCAGGAGGATCTCCACAAATTGTACGAGTGGGCAAAAATGTGACAAATCAAGAAGAAGATTGCAGATTTATACCCCACCCTTCTCTCTTAATCAGAGACTCAGAGCAGTTTACAATTTCCTATATCTTCTCCCCCCACAACAGACACCCTGTGAAGTGGGTGGAGCTGAGAGGACTCTCACAGCAGCTGCCCTTTCAAGGACAACTCCTGCAATAGCTATGGCTAACCCAAGGCCATTCCAGCAGGCACAAGTGGAGGAGTGGGGAATCAAACCCGGTTCTCTCAGGTAAGAGTCCGCACACTTAACCACTGCACCAAACTGGCAACATTGGTCTGTATCTGAAGTGTGCTGGCACATGGAAGCTCATACCTTGAATAAAACTTTGTTAGTCTTAAAGGTGCCACTCAATTCAAACTTTGTTCTGCTGCTTCAGATCAACATGGCCACCCATCTGAATGTAGATAATTGTAACATGATGCAGATTGAGACAAAAAAAATCCAGCTTTAGTATACACAAATATACTCACTGACACAGAGAGGGGAAGTGATCTTGGGGTTGTACTGGATAGCTCAATGAAAATATTAACTCAGTATGTTGCAGCAGCGAAAAAGCAAACTGTGATGGAGATTATTAGAAATGGGATTGAAAATAAGACAGACAATATCATAACCTCCCTGTACAGATCTATGGTCACTGTATCTCAACTAGGACACTGAAGAGCTGGCAAAAGCATGGAAGAGGGCATCCAAAATGATTAAGAAGTTGGAGGACCTATCCTATGAAGAAAAGCCGAAGAATCCATTGAGATCCTGCCATATCAAAGTGTATAGCACCACAAAATGTTTAAAATGTATTTTATTGGTTTAAAATTGTTTTATATAATTGATTGTTAGCTGCCTTGAGTCTGCTTGCAGAGAGGGCAGGATATAAATTTAAAGTAATAAATAAATAAGAATCTTGGACTTCTTAGTTTAGAACAGAAATGTCTAAGTGGAGGGATATTATAGAGGTTTATAAAATTATACATGGGATAGAAACAGTGGGCACAAATAATTAGTTCTCCCTCTCCCAAAATGCTAGAACTTGATACCATCCAGTGAAGTTGATGAGCACTAAATGGTTCTTTGAACAAGTGATTAAAATGTGGAATGTTCAGCCAGACGATTTAGTGATGGCCACAGGTATAGACAGCTTTAAAAGGAGATCAGACAGATTCATGAAAGATGGGTCTATCAGTGGTTACTTTCCACACTGACTGAAGGGAATTTTGGCATACAGCAATAAACCTCAGAATACCAGTGCCAGGAGGCAACATCAGGGGAAAGACTCGGCCTCTATGCCCTGTAGTTGGACCTTCAGAAGATCTGATTGGCCACTGTATGACACAGGATGCTGGACTATATGGACAGTAGCAGGTCTGATACAGATGTCCTATGCTTAAGTATCCATATAGCACAATCCTAATCAAAGTTACATCCTTCTAAATCCATTATAGTCAATGAGTTAAGAAGGGTGTAACTGATTAAAACTACCCTCCTAATGACATGATTTTGCAGTGTTTGGGACAGTATTCTGCTTTTTCATTTTTTCATTAAGTAACTACAGAGCAGGAAGATGAAATGCAGTGATCTGTGATCAAAAAACTGAAAATGTATTCTTTATGCATGGATTGTTATCAGCTTGTTTTATGAGCCAGAAAACTCTACTTCAAGAACCAACTGCAATCATTTTGCATCCTTTAAACAATAGATTTAACACCTTATTTTATGTATTCCTTTGTCAATATAAAGTTCTGTGAACAGTGGTTTGATCTATCCATGTTTCTGATCAGAAGATAATTTGATATGTTCCCTAAATCAGGGGTGGCCAACGGTAGCACTCCAGATGTTTTTGCCTACAACTCCCATCAACCCCAGTCAGCATGGCCAATATCTGGGGCTGATGGGAGTTGTAGGCAAAAAACATCTGGAGAGCTACTGTTGGCCATCTGTGCCCTAAGTTATTTCAACATGTGAACTCTGTTATTTTAATACCAAATTAATTTGCCAGGGATTGTACCTGTGGCCTTCTAAATGCAAAGCAGAGCCTCTTCCACTGATCCACTGCCTCTCCTTGAGTTTATCAGATTAAAAGCAACAACAACAACCAATGTCAATCTAATTCTGTTGAGTCCTAATCCCAGCTCATATCAACTTCTCTTTTGTGTCTCCTAAAAGGATTCCTGAGAATTCATTAATAGTTGAGAGGGAAAGTACTTAAGTGCTCTCCATCTATTCCGTCATTGCCTAAATAATACTCATTTTCGAACAACCTCACCAGCAATGCATCTCTGTTATGTGATGATTCTTTTTATTGTTGGTTCAGAACACACTCTGTGGTCTATTCTGTTATTCTTCAGATTGAAAACTCCTTGAGAGACTACAGCCTTTTCCTTCTTTTGTTCTGCACAGTACCCAACATGCTTTTGGCACTCCAGAAATGATTAATTAAAAATAGATGGAGTGATGGAAATTGCTTGGCAAGGCCTCTATGGAGATCAATTAAGTGAAAGTTGCTTTTGTTAAAAGGGCACTACATAAATTGAAAAAAGGAAGTGTTTCTGAATGTTTTGATAATTTAGCCATGCTAGAGCCTGTTTCCACAAAGTCAAACTGTTTGGAAACAAAAGATTTCTGAGAGGCTTGGGAAGGTTGTTTGGAACTACAACTATCCCAGAATGAAAGCAAAGACACTATCCTTCTAAAACATTGTTTGGGTCTCATGGAGTTGTTAATACTAGCACAGCTTAATCAAGTGCTGTGAGTAGGATCTGACTGGAGAAAAGCAAAATAGGGAACAGGATCAAGGCAAACAGGAAACAGGCACAAAAAGAGATTAGCAGGATCCAAGCATGGTAACAGGACTGGGACTGGTATTAACAAAAGAAAAGGAAGAAACAAGTGTACAGCACTGAGGGAATCAAGGACATGACCACTTGCCATCAGCCTCTTCAGGCTTCCATTTATTGGGGAGGTGATACTAGGATGGTGGAAACAATGGCCCTTTCTGCATACACAGCTTTCTTTTGATTTTCACTGAAGTCAAGTTGGTTGGGGTTTACTTCAAATGTTGTGCCTGAACTCTGCATATTTTTCTCTCTCTCCAATTTCTATTGGGAATTGAGGAGTATATATTCTGCATACCGATGAGAAAACCCAGGTCGTGTTGTGGGGTTGGTCTCTCCTGTTTGGTTAGTTTCACACTGGGCATGTATTTTAAAACAGGAAATTCTTCCCATTAAATTTACTTGGAGTCACCATTAGTGCCCCCCTCCCCTTATCAGTAGTCAAGGGATTTAATGCTAATCCAGGATGGCTGGAGAAAAAATCATTGGCAGGGACTGTTTTAAAAGGTTAGTGAGAGGAGATGCCAACCATTTGGTCAGAGAGGCAGTGGGGAGACTGCCATGCAACTGCTTGGTGAAGGAGGTTCATGAGGGGGAAGGTGGAGATGATAATGCTTTGCAGGCGCCCCCCCCCCTCCCAATTGTTATTTGGAAATGAGATGACAAAAGGGGAAAACAAGATGTTGAGATGGACCAGTCTTTTTTTTTTAATAGACTGCTGCTGCCCCAGAGCAGGTTCCAGCAGCATTATCTTCATATTTGAAATGTTTGTGGTCAGAGTCATTTTAAAAGAGAAAGAAAAACTTTAAAAAACCCCCAAAATTGCTCAAAAGGGGAATCAAACCAACAACCTTGCTGTTAATGGCACTGTATTTTAAACAACTGAGCTAACTGGCTATTCTCGCAAAGAAATCAGACAAAGGCAATTACTTTCCTACTCTCCTATTTCAAAAGACATGCCTAGTGCAAAACTGACCAATAAAGAGAAACCAACTGGCTTGTGAGGGGAGTTGGGAGGAAAAGTCCAAGGAAATGCATATGCTTTTAAAGGTTTGGAAGCAAACTAAAAGGATAAATCATCACAAAAGGATTCTGAGAAGCCCCTGGGGAAAAACAGGCTGAAAGTGGGCTCAGAACTGAATGGGGGGAAATCAATGCAAAAAGAAAACCAAAGTGATTGAAATGTATGGGGAATTTAGAAGGGGGAGAAGCAAAGGAAACAGAGGTGCAGGAAGGGCTAATGAGGCATTAACAGAAAAATTAGCATTTAAGGAGCTTGCCTGGAAGCCAGCAGAGCAAGACTGTCAAGTGGTTTCTAACAAGATCCAATACATTGTTGCTATGCCTCCAAAACACAGAGAGCAGAATGATACTTAATCCCCTCATGGAAGAGTGGACCCATTCCCCACCCATTTGTGTAGAAAAGAAAATCCTACTGAGACAAATGTACACTAAAGTACCTAGATTTGTAATACAGTGTTAAAAGATAACCTCCCGATCCTTAATTATGTACTACAAAGTAGAAGCTGCAGAAGTAAACCATGTAGAACTCAGTCAGGACTTCAGCACTGATAACCTTAGAATGATTCCTTTAGTATCAAACCTTCCATAGTTTGAACTATAAATTTCTGAAGCTCATAATGTTCACCTCCAATTCACAGCGATTATGTATTACCTTCCAAGAGTTCTGTCCCAGCTCACATTGCAATCCAAGGCAATGAACTGCTCCTGCTTTCTCTTTCCTGCTCCCAAGGCCCACTTTCCTGGCTGTAGAGGCATCTGGTACTATACCTATACTGGTAGACAGAATGTAGATGTCAGATGCCTTAGGGACTAAATTTTTCAAGATTTGCAGTGGTTTATGCCCAGTTCACTCATTATGATTCTGATGATCCAACAAAACATAAGGGGAGATCATGCTATATGTGGTCACTATTTTGTACAAACAGGATAACATAAACATTTTCCAGTTTTGGCATATGTGATTGGAAACTCAGATTTTTTAGGGTGTACATTCATGTGTACCAAAGCTAGAAGATATCCATATTGTCCTGTTCTCACACAATAGTATCTACATGTGTTGTTTAAATTACTTAACTGTGTTTATATCATTGTTTTTATTATATTTTTATCATGTTGTTAGCAGCCCTGATCCCATTTGTAGGGTAGGATGGGATATATGTTAAATAAATAAATAAATAAATATTGTAAGGGTTGCAGACAACATGTACTCTCCTCACATGAAGTTGGAATGCTAAAGCTTAGATTACAGTGGGAAAGAATTTCCTTTTATGCCTGTACTGCTCATCCAAACATTTTGTTACCCAAAAAGTTACTCACTCTCTCTCATTGCCTGATTTAATTCTTTCTTTCATTGGGTAAAAAGCTACTTTTAACAGCCAAGCCAAACTGTAAGATTTCAATCCAACTGAAATGCACAGCAAAGAGAGAGTAACTGATTCTAGAAATTAGGTTAGAGCTGCTAGTGTTAGTGGATGTACTTCATACTCTCTAGAAAGGTACTCTGGGTACCATTCCCAACATGGCTGAATCCCAACTCCTACTCTAAATTGGAGAAAGCATGGTTTGAACAATAATCCAAGAACAATCTGTACATAAACTTTGAATCTTGCCTGGGCATGTGCCTGGCATCATGCATTGTGCTTTTTACTTTTATCCTTTTTGCTATTTTTATACAATTTTCTCTTTTTTATAAATGGCAAGTAAATTTCTCACTTGTCTTTTATAATTAAGATCTTTTACTTCAAGAATATCAAACCCCCTACCTATTTTTGCTCACATTTTGGTTATGTTTGACCAGGAATGTGGAAGTCTACTTGTGTCTACTTCCACAAGTCCTATACCAGTTAAACAGGCAGTGACATTAACAAAGCTAGATACCATAAATTATAGTCTACTCACTTTCCCTCTAAAAAGATAGCAATCAAGAAAGATGAGAACATGTTCTTGAATGTGTTGGAGAGGGGAGCCCTTCTCATATGTTCACACACAGTTCTTTATACCCTGTTTCCCCCAGGGCTTTTTTTTGTAGCAGAAACACACAGGAACACAGTTCCAGCTGGCTTGGTGTTAGGGGGTGTAGCCTAATATGCAAATATTAGACTTTTTCTACCCCCCCCTCCCCCCCACACACACAGTTTACCCTATTCTAGGCTACTGAGATTTGTGTCTCAGTACTGCCAGACTGATGGTACTAATTGTGTTGGTCTTCTCCACTGGGCTCATACCTGCCTTCTGAGTGAACTGAGTGCAAAATGAAACACACTGGTTGAAAATGAAACATACTGGAAACTATGGCAATGTTGTTCTATTGGAGCAGGCAGCTTTATGCTCCCAAGCCCCAACACCTTTTTGAAGAGCTACTGGACAAAAGTACTTACTCCTCTTGCTGCCAGCTCTTCCACCTCCAGAGTTGAAGAAGCAGATTGCAAGCTACTGTCTTATGCAATATTAAAATTCATCTTAAAAGTGCTGCCAAATTAATATTTTAAATATTGTAACCAA
Source organism: Heteronotia binoei (assembly GCF_032191835.1). Classification (NCBI taxonomy): domain Eukaryota; kingdom Metazoa; phylum Chordata; class Lepidosauria; order Squamata; family Gekkonidae; genus Heteronotia; species Heteronotia binoei. Next base: position 126,427,720 of record NC_083224.1, on the reverse strand, counting down.
AGATCAACACAGCAGCCTATATATCTGATAAATGGCAGGCATCCAAAAACATGTGTTTTCTTAACCAATAACAAAAATTAGAACAAAGTTTGAGTCCAGGGGCACTTTTAAGACCAACAAAGCTTAATTCTGGGTATAGTTTCTGTATGCACACAGAAGCTCATGCCTTGAATAAAACTTCGTTGGTCTTAAAGGTGCCATTGGACTCAAACTTTGTTCTGTTGCTTCTGACCAACACAGTTACCAACCCGAACAAAAATTAGTGTGATTCTTTCTCCTTTTGTAAGAAAGATCCATACACTCTACCCCACCCACATTAGTGTGTTATTCATATGCAGCCCCCAGGCACATTAGGATCACCTCTCCAGGGGGGAAAATGGTTCTTAAGTGGCCATGGCTATGTCTAATGGTTAGCATAAGCAAATGGCAACTCTGCAATAATACCTTCAGGACTTTGAAAAGGCACCATAATTCTTCAGTTAAAGATTACTTCTGTTTCACACTTCAAAACACCAAGCAATCTATCAAGTTTATTATGGTCAAAAGACCAGCAAGGATAAAAACAGCTAAGAGGTCAGTTTTTAAACTGATGTATAAAAAGTAGAATCACACATAAAAAGGAGATGTTTAAAACTTTGGTTCATTTTTCAGCATTTAGCATTTCCTTAGTCAGACAGTTTCACTTTTGCTACCATGTAAGATACAAATTCCTGACTATCTTCTAACAGATATATCTAAAGAGATTCAGGGCTGAAGTCAATATAATATTGTAGTGGCTTAAATCTGGAGAGTAGTGGGATAAGTATTTGGAGTCTTTCTTCTTGATAATATTCACAGTATAAGAGTATATGTGTAATAGTCTCAACCATATTACTTGAACAAGGACAGCAGTGTTGCTGCATAGGCAGGTGAGAAAATCTACCATGTAAAACAATGGCAGGAAATGCATTGAATTGTGCTCTTGAAAAAGCCCATCTGTATCTCTCATAAACTCATCTGTATCTCTCATTTACTGTCTTCGGCAGGTCAAAGAACTAGCACCCTATCTGACTCCCCAGGACTTAGCTATAGTGATCCATGCAATGGTCACTTCCAGGATGAACTACTGTAACTCGCTGTACTGCAGGCTTGCCTTTGGGGCTGATCTAGAAACTTCAGCTGGTACAAAATGCAGCATGGCTGCTAACTGCATTGCCTTTACGGGCAAGCATCTGGCCAATGCTATGCAAATTGCACTGGCTACCAATTGAGTACCGGATCCACTTCAAGGTTCTAGTACTGACATTTAAAGCCTTACGTGGCTTGGGACTGACATACCTGTGGGACCGCTTCTTCCCATATGAGCCCAGAAGATTATTGCCATCAGCCAATCAACATCTTTTGGCCATCCCTGGCCCAAAGGATATCTGGCTTGTCTCGACCAGGGCCAGGACTTTTTTGGCCCCGGCCCTGACCTGGTGGAATCAGCTCCCCATGGAGATCTGGGCCCTATCAGTTTTACTACATTCCGTAGGGCCTGCAAGATGGAGCTATTCTGTCAGGCTTTTGGTTGAAGCAAGCGGGCATCCTCATTTCACTGCTTATACCATCTATTGTCCTCCCCTACAATGACCTATTAAATTACTATCTGGACTATTAGATTTCGGGATGACATCTATAACATACATAATATCTATGCTTTTAATCTTCAAAATGTGCCCGCACTGCCTATGCTATATTTTACCTCATAGAGCTTTGACTGCTTTATTATTTTATTGTAGGTTTTAACAGTTTCATTGTGCCTGTGATCCACCCTGAGCCTGTCATGGGAAAGGGTGGAATGTAAATTCACTAAATAAATAGATAAAATAAGTTATATCTGAAAGGTATGAGGGTACTGTGTAGTTCAGTGCTTTTTTCAAGCTCCTGTAATTTAAAGTAAGTATTGCCTCATCATTTTGGGACTCTATATCTTTGAGTGATTAGAGCTTTTGCTTTATTCAACCCCATATTAAACAGGGCTTCTGGTTCCAAGCCAATCAGTTTAATTTTGTCAACTATCTTTGAAGACCATATAAGGTCAGAGGCTAATAACAAAGGAATTATACTCTTCAGTTCAGGATGTATTCCTAACCAGTAATGTATTGCATGTTCCCAGATTTTTAATTCAACTTTGGCTAAACCAGCTTCATGTCCAAGGGTAACATTAGAGGTACACTTGGGTGTGTTAAATAGAGATCTGAGAAACTTGGATTGAATCAATTCAAGGATCTTAACATTAGGCTTCACAATACTTAGATCCTCGTGTTACAAGCTAAGGCCTACTGATGTTATTCCATACATGCCCACATTCACACATGCATCTTACACTCTACACAGGCCACCAACTCTCACTCTACTCCTTTTTCTCTTTCAGCCTCCACAAACATCTAGTCTTCTCTTTCTCTCATTACCAGTTCATGCACAGGAAGACAATTCCCTCTTTCTTTCTTTTTCTCAGTCACCTTCACAAACACAAGTATTCCATTATTTTCCTTTCTCTCTTACACAAACACACTCACCACAACTATATCACTGCACAAATCTTATTTATGTATTCAGGGTAAATCCTACTATGTTCAAGAAGGCTTGCCCTCAGCTAAGTGTGCCCAGAGTAGCAGCCCTAAACTTCATGCTGCTAGATTCAATGAATACCTATTCCCAGTAGATAGCAAATGTAGAGTGGAGGGATTCATTTCATGGCTATAGCAAGGAAGAGACTTAAACCTTCCTTTCCCCTCCTACACAGTATTCTTGATTGAAACTGCCCCCTCCCTGTGATGTAATTAGTCCTGTGGGGGATGAGGAAGAGGCAAAGAGATAGCATGCCTTTGTTCCCCATGACTGTGTGTGAGAGAGTGCAAGCTTTGGTTTTGACTAGAGAAACTGCAGGAGGAAGAAATAGTTTTTACAAATTCCTCTTTATCATGGCCCAGATGATCTCCCCCAACAGCTATTTAGCTTTTTTAAAAAGGATCTCACTGATCTCACTATATGAATCAGGTGGGGATTGTGGCAGAACAGCAATGCTGGGAAGGAAGTTCTAATTTCTAAAGTTTCTTCTACAACATAGCTCCTATTTAAGCAACTTCTATCCCCATCTGTAACAACTAAAAATAGAGAAGCCATATTCCCCACCTTTCCACAGATCAGCTTGGCAGTCAGTTTGGGTCACGTCTGTTCTGCTCCCAGCTAAAAGGCACAGTGCAGCCTGCAGACAGTTTGCTCCCACTTCTCCTACTTTCCTGCTCCCAGCTGAGTTGACCCTGCTGAGAAGCCACAGGCAGGCATTCAAATGAAACTGGCATGCAACTGCACTATTGTACAGGTGCCTGGCTATGCATACCAGTGGTGCCTTACACCTGAACCCAGGGAAGCTTGTCTCCCTAGACCTCCCCAGCCTCTCTTAGAAGTTCTGCAGCATACATGAGATATATCTCCACAGCAGCTGTATCTCCAAAAGAAGACTTCAGCAAGGGCCATTTGAATCATGCTGCAGTGAAAGAAAAACTGCTTTTTTAAAAGAAAAGATTTTTCTTTGCTTTACTATAACAATGTGTATAATATCAGCTAGATTTCTGAGAAATTTTTGAAAAGCAAAGAACAATTGGTTTCTCTTGAGAAGTACAGGATACTATTCCACAAGGAGAAATCTGTCTCTTTACACCATATGGGCTAAATGACTTTAGTATCATATATTTGGGTCTAGACCTTATTTCCAGATGGAGCACTTTTGGCTGCTGGAATGCACATAACTATTGGATTGTTGTGAATTTTCTCTCACTCCGATTAGAAAATAAAACCTATACCCTTAGTTTAATTCTCTCTGGAATACATTTTTCTAGTAGTGTTCCCAGTTGCAAAAATCCTTTGCATTCGGAAACCCTGACAAATGTGGGGAACACATGACAAATGGGAGGAACCACAGGGTAGAGGCTAGCGGGCATTTGGTTGAGGCAAGCAGGTGTTCTTTTCCTTATTTTCTTTATTGCCTATGCCATCGGCTATCCTCCCCCACAGTGATCCGTCATCTGAACTATTTATATCTGGGCTACTGATTATACTCCAACCTGTTCTATGAGCCCGCCCGCCTTTGTTATATAGTACCATGTTGTGTTGCTGTTTTAATTGCATTTTATTGCTTTTATTGTATTTTACTGGTTTTACCTGGATGTAATCTGCCCTGAGTCCATCTGGGAAAGGGTGGAATATAAATTTACCAAAATAAAATAATAAATAAAAATGGACTAATCCATGGGGTAACCTAAGGAAAGGAGCAGGCACATTGTACTGGCCCATGCTGCTGGCTCTACCCACCTAAAAGCATAGGCCTCCACTAAACAGAATGGAGGCAGCAGCACAAACTGGGAGTGGGGTCCCAGGGCTTCACTCAAATCTGCTGCTGAAGCATACCCACATGCCTTCATGTGCTGTTTGAGAAACAGGGCAGGTCACAGGTGTCCTTGTCCTATCCCTGTCCTTGTTATCCCTGCCACCAACATGTTGGGAGTTGTCTCCTGACTTCCATCTCCTCCTGGTTTGTAACCAGGGAAGAGTCATACGCTGATGGGATCTGGGCTGGCAGCAGCAAACCAAGAAAGGGACCTTGGGGTGGTAAGGGATATCTCAATGAAAATGTCGACCCTGTGTGCAGCTCTCAATAGTTTACAAGTTAATTATGATTCATTAGAATACAATAACTGAACCAAAGCAATAGTCGATCTAGTGCAGCATCCTGTTTCCACAGTAGACAACCAATTCCCTGCATTTTTTCCAGTTCTGCAATACGTTTTTTGAAGTTCAGCCACAACATAACTGTTTATGGTATTCCAAAAGTGGCTGCACAATAGAGCTCTACAAGGGAATTACAATATTGGTAATTTCAATTCCTTTGCTAATAATCCCTAGCATGGAGTTTGCCATTTTACTGCTGCCACACTTGACTGTGGGACTGAACAACAACAAACACATATTTTGCTCTCTTTATGGCAAACTGACATTTGCTTTACCAGGATCTGTGTTCTGTGATAATTAACCATGTTGACATTCTTCTAGACTTGGTGGTACCTTTCCTAACTTGAAGTATACATTCAATTTGGACTTCAATTAATGCAATTTTAAATAGCTTTGAAGCATCATGAATTGTTGGCGTCCACTGCATGTCCACCAGTGTGAATACCTGCCCGAACCAGGCGACAATGACTAAGTCTCTTTTTGGATTTGTGCCATAATATTTGGGAAAATATAAGAATCAGGAAGTAACCATTAAGCATTACCTCTGCAAGGTAACCGGCCACACTCCAGTGACAAAGTATCCCTGCACCAGTGACAAAGTGTCTGGAAAAAAAATGTGAGTTTAGCAGATGAGCAAGGAGAGATAAGTGGCATTTTATGTGTGTGTGTGTGTTTTAATGTAAAATTCTATCAAGATAGGCTAAGTGAAAATACCGCACCACCCCAAATACCTTTAGGTACCAAAATTTTGTAACATCTCAGGGTTGTAGCTGCTCAAACTAAACAGGCTCAGAGGTTCTTGGCTAGTTTTACTGCAGTACAGGGTCAAACAAAGGACAAAGATTAAAACTGAGGGCACAGGGCTAGCTTAAGCTCTAATGCCAATTTGAAACTTTATTACACCTTATCAATTGAAATATTAATACCAGAGACTAGGGATAGTGAGTTCACAGATAAGGCTAAACCTTAGGCAGAAAACAAATAAAACAAAATGCAACTAGGGTTTAAATACAGCTAGGGCTTAAAAAAATGGGTCCAATTTTAAATTAAATCTAAAATTTTAAATTAATTATATTCTTCAAAGAAGGGGGGGGAGGTCCTACAAGAGAACAAAATACCTTCTATATTTGCTGATCCAAGCCTAGAAGGGCTAAATTAACATTTGAAATTAAATTAACATTTGAAGTAAAATGCAGCCTGAGAAAGAGAGAAGCTCTTGTCTGAGCAGCTCCCTTTCATTGCAGGCTGAGTCATTCAGCCTCCTTTATTGGTTAGCATTCAATCAGTGCGATTGGCATCAGTGGGGGGAGGGGTATAGCTTTGACCTCAGCTGTTTATTTAAGGTACCTAGGAGTAGGCCCTAGCTCTGTGAGGTAATAGGCCCTGATCCAGTGACAAAGTGTCTGAAACAAGGGAATAAACAGGTAAATTTAGCAGGTGTGCAAGTTTAGCAGCAGATATCATTCCCTCCACATCCCTAAAAACAAACAAATCTACATAAACAGGAAATTTATGCCAAGGCCTGGATAGTCCAGGCAAGCCTGATCTCATCAGATCTTGGAAGCTAAGCAGATGGCATACATCCAAGAGTTCTGAAAGAACTCAAATGTGAACTTGTGGATCTCCTGACAAAAATATGCAATCTATCACTAAAATCTGTCTCCATTCATGAAGACTGGAAGGTAGGTAGCTATGTAACCCCTACTTTTTAAAAAAAATGTTGCAAAAGGAGATCCAGGAAATTACAGCCCAATCAGTCTTATGTTGATACCAGGTAAAATAGTGGAATTCATTATTAAAGATAGAATTAGCAGGCACATTGATGAACAAAAGCTATTGAGGAAGAATCAGCATGGATTCTATACTGGAAGATCTTCCTAACCTTATAGAGTTCTTGAAAGGGATGAACAAACATGTGGACAAAAGTGACCCTCTGGATGTTGTTTACCTAGACTTCCAGAAAGTTTTTGATAACGTTCCACATGAAAGGTTCATAAGTAAACTCAGCAGTAATGGGATAAGAGGACAAATCCTCTTGTGGATTGAAAACTAGTTAATTAACAGGAAACAGAGAGTGAGTAGAAATGGGCAGTTTTAAAAGTAGAAGGTGGTAAGCAGTGAGGTAGTGCAGCGTTTGTTACTAGGCCTGGTGCTTTTTAACTTGTTCATTAATGATTTGGACTGGGAGTAAGCAGAGAAGTGGCTACATTTCTGGATGATACTAAGTTGTTCAGGGCTGTGAAAATCAGGGAGGCACTCCAGAGGGATCTGTCAAGGCTGGGCAATTGGGCATTAGTGTGACAAATAAGGTTCAACACAGACAAGTGCAAAATAACGTGCATTGGAGCAAAAAAAAAATCCTAACTATAAATATATGTTGATGGGGTCCAAATTGGTGGCAGTTGACAGGAGAGAGATCTTGGAGTTGTGGTAGACAACTCACAGAACATGTCAGTGCAACTGCAATTAAAAAAAGGCAGACACTGTGCTGGGGATAAATTAGGAAGGGGACCAAAAACAAATCAGGCAGTATCATAATAACCCTGTATAAATATATGGTGTGGCCTTATTTGGAGTATTGTGTACAGTTCCGGTCACCATACCTCAGAAAAGATATAGCATTGGAAAAGGTGCAGAAAAGGGCAACTGATATGATTAAGGGGATGGAACGCCTTCCCTATGAAGAAAGGTTAAAGAGGTTTAGGCTCTTTAGCTTGGAGAAATGACAATCAAGAAATGACATGATAGAGGTTTACAAAATTATGCATGGGATGGAGAAGGTAGAGAAAGAAGTACTCAGTGAAAAAATAAGCAATGAGCTCAGAACAGATAAAAGGAAATACTTCACTCAAAGAATAATTAACACGTGGAAGTCACTGCTGCAAGAAGTGGTGGTGGCTATAAGCATAGACAGCTTCAAGAGAAGCTGACCATCAGTGGCTATTAGCCTCAAGATACTGTTGGAACACTATGTCTGAGACAGTGATGCTCTGTATTCTTGATGGGGTTTTTTGGGGGGGGGGGCAATAGTGAAAGCACTTCTGGAGTTCTGGCCCTGCTGGTGGACCTTCTGATGGCATTTAGGTTTTGATCACTGTGGGACACAGAATGTTGGACACAGAACGTTGGACTGATCCAACATGGCTTCTCTTATGTTCCTATATTCCAAATATCAGAGAATGACTTTAGTATTCAATCTACATTAAAAAGAGCTAACAATGCTACAATGGAATATTCCTTGTAATGATATATAGTTTTAAGTTGAACCAGCATTCAACATTCTTAAGTCTTTGCCTTGGAAAAAATGTATTGGGAATGGCATAACATAAGAAATGGAGTTTTATGTTAAAAGAACATTAAAATCCCTTTGTAAGTTGTCTTTTCAAGATTTCATTTAGTTAATAATTCAGGAATCATAGTATTTGAAAAAAACTATCTGGAAGTAACTATCAGGAAACATTCCTCATAGCAAGGTCATTACAAATAGGATTGGGAATGTTTAAGAAGCACATCAATAAATCAACAACAGAATATTTGAATACTTCTAGATTTCTAGTTAGCATACCGGAAGTCCAAAACAAGTTTAACATATGGTGTAAAGTGTTTTAGATCAGTTATTGGCCTCTAACATGTTTTTGTTCGCCTACTGCTTTACCTACTTGGGCTAAAATTCCTAAGTGAATTGTTTGTTGGTGGAGATTTGTAGAAGCAAACCTAGCTATTTTTCTCTGTTAGGCTTTTGTACAGCTTTGTGTCCCACAGTGCTTCACTGAGCATTTAATTATACATTAGCAACAAAAGAAATGCAACAATTTGCTAAGTGCCAGCAGCAGCCCACATACAGCTCTGAACATTGTGCCACCATATACAGCATTAGTAGGATACTTGCAGGCATATTGGTCACTGATTTTTTTTTCTTCAGAAAACACTTGAGTTATGCAATTTGAGATTTAACATCCGCAATGGATTAGAACATAACATAAGAAAAGTCATGTTGGATCAGGCCAATGGCCCATCTGGTCAAACACTCTGGACAAAAAACCCAAGTGCCATCAAGAGGTCCACCAGTGGGGCTAGAAGCCCTTCCACTGCACTCCCCCCCCCCCAAGCACAAAAATACAGAGCATCACTGCCCCAGACAGAGAGTTCCAACAATAAACTGTGGCTAATAGCCACTGATGGACCTCTGCTCCATATGCTTATCCATTCCCCTTTGAAGCTGTCTATGCTTGTAGCTGCCACCACCTCCTGTGGCAGTGAATTCCAATCTCCCTTTGGGTGAAGAAGTACTTCCTTTTATCCGTTCTAACCCGACTGCAAAGCAATTTCATTGAATGCCCACATAAATTCCACAGAAATAAGATGAATATGTGACTGTGATACATTTGAACACACAATCCAACCTAGAGAAATAAAAAATAAAATGACATGCCTAGTTATTCACTTATTGATTTGAGTAGAACATCTGCCTGGAGGAGGTAATAGATGGTTGAGTGGCCAAGCCTGGGGGTGCTACTGGATCCTAAACTATGGTTGGAGGCTCAGGTCTCTTCTGTGGCACATAGCACCTTTGATTAGCTTTGGCTAGTTCACCAGCTACAGCTCATCCATGAAAAGCATAATCTGGTCATGGTAATTCATGCTTTAATCATATGCAAACTAGATTATGCTAATGCAATCTATGTGGGGCTGCCTTTGAAAACAGTGTGGAAACTTCAGTTTAAGAAGCATTGGCCAGACCATTAACAGCCATTTGATATAGTGATTGAATCACCCTATGCTGGAAGATCTGTACTGGTTACTCATCTGGTTCAGGGTATATAATTGAAAGGGCTGGTTCTGATTTTTAAGGCCTTGAATGGTTTGGAGACAGGGCACATGAAGGGCTGTCTCCTCCTGTGCTACCCAGTCTGCCAGTGAAGATCTGCCCGTGATGCCCTGCTCTCTGTGTGCCCACCTTCAGAGGTGAGGCTGGTGGCATCTAAAGAAAGGGAAGTTTTTGTGGTGACACAAAACCCTCCCCCTTGAGGCTTACTTGGCACTTTTAGGTGTCAAGTAAAAACATTTTTTTTTTTAAATCCAGGCTTTTAATTATTTAATTACCTGATCTTTTAATAGTCTGCTTCTGATCAATGGATAGTTTTAATGAAGTTTAAGTCCAATGTTTTACTAGTTTGCTTTTTATACTGTACGTTGTTTTAATTAGTAAAGAGTCCTGTGGCACCTTTAAGACAAACAAATTTTATTACACTACAATAAAATGTGTTAGTCTTAAAGGTTTTACTGGATTTTTTACTATTTTGTAGCAACAGACTAACTGTAAGCTACCTCTATCTGGACTCTGAAGAGGCAGAAAAGAGATATCATTACACAAATAAATAGAACTGAATGTGCACAAATTGGTGCATTGTTACCATCCCTCACAAAGTAAATAGATGGTAAACTTCAGAGCACCCTGGAACCATGGGGAAAGTATAGACATTTTGCATCACTTACTGCTGAGGGGAGGGATCTCAGTAGAGTGTAATTCCATAGAGTCCACCCTCCAAAGCAGCCATTTCTGCAGGGGAATTCTGTAGTCAGTTAAATTTCTGGGAGAATTCCAAGTCCCATCTGGAGGTTGGCAACCCTGTCACCAGCTATCATTTAAGGTTCTACTTCCTCCACAGTAACATCCATTCCTTAACCAAAAGTCATTTATCCCCAGAAAATTAACAAAGATAATAATAAAGTTCATATTTCAGATAACTTTGTCATACACATTAATGGCCAAGTCTTGAGAATATAATAGTTTTTCTTGCCCATCTACCCTTCATCCAGTCATGCATGCATGCTGCAGTAGTCCGTTAATTGTAAGAAGCAACAATTTAAAATAGCTTGAGTCCTACAAATTAACCCATTAATAATTGGTGAAATGATTTTAGTTATTCTTAAATCCTACCAAATGTGGAGCCCCTTAGAATGACCACAAAGCCAGCAATAAAAAAAAAATCTATATATAATACCATCCCAATCAATGTAACCAGGGGTTGTTTTGTAGAAAAATAGGTGGTGGAGCTCATTAGCATAAGTCATTAGCATATGCCGCTCCCACCCAGCCAAAAGCAACCTGATGCAAGAAAGGAAAGCCCTGGCTGAGCGAGGCCTGCTTGGGCTGACTAGAGATCCAGCCAGCCCAATCAGGCCTCGCTCACCTGGGGCTCTCCTGGCCTGCCCCCTCAGTCAAAAGGCCAGCAAGCCACCTCCCCAAAAAATCACATAAGAAGTTGAGAAAGGGTGGTGCGGGCTTCTCCAGGGATTAATGAGGGCTTCTGGGGGCATGCCAAAGTCCCTGGTGGCTGGCTGGCTACCCGCTCTCCTAATCCAAGGATTGTTATGCAGCTGCACCTCCTATTCAATGGACCAGGTAGGTGGGGAGGAAGAGGAGGAACCCTCAGAAAGGTTCAGGAGCTGTGCTCCTGTGAGCTCCTGCTGAATCTGAGGCCTGAATGTAACATCACCCACTTCACACAAAAAAAGGATAATGGGTCAACAATAGAATAACAATGAAAATCTGAGCAAGGGCGTAAAGCAGTGTTACGTTTTAGCCCCCTCTCTATTTAATGTGTTCCTTTCAGATCTCCCCTCCTATTTGGCTAAAACTGATGGACACTCTCCCAAATTAAACTCAGTCCCAGTTCCTATCATTATATGCAGATGATGTAGTAGTTCTTTCTGTTACTAAAGTAGGATTAAAATGCTCCCTATTAGCATTTATTTCATTCTGTAACCAGAACTCCTTATTTATTATTTTTGATAAGGCTAAAATTTTGGTATTTTCTAAATCAGGAAGTTCTGTCTGGAAGATCGATGGAAGAGTAATTGAACAAGTTAAATCTTTTAGATACCTGGGTATTCTCTTTCATTATAATGAAAAATGTTCCATACATTGGGAGCATTCTCTTATTTATTTATTTATTTATTTATTTATTTATTTATTTATTTATTTATTTATTTATTTATTTATTTATTTATTTATTTATTTACATTTATATCCCGCCCTCTCCGCAAGCGGACTCAGGGCGGCTTACAATATCATAAAAACAATCAATTCCATAAAACATATAAAACCATAATACACTTATCAGTTTAAAACTATTTGCGCTGTCTCAATCCAGTCTGGCGGTAGTGGGTTCTGACTATGATCGCCAGCTTCTGCAGGATGTCCAGTGGCAGCCCATTTTCAGTCAACCAGAAAAGCCTGTCTGAACAGTTCGGTCTTACAGGCCAATCTTAAATTGGCCATGAACAATATGGCTGCTATAATTCATTTTCACTATCAAAAAGGTAATCAATTTGTCCTGGCAACTCTATGGATTTTTTGGTCTACAGTGATATCTCAATTACTGTACGGGGTTCCTGTACAGATTCAGGACTTAATAAAAAGGTTGAACAAGTTAATGCAATCTTCCTGCGTCGTATTTTTGGCATTCCCAACTCTGTTAGTTATTTCACCTTGTGTGCTGAGCTGGGTCTCTATACCATAGAAGCTAGAGAATAGGTTGCTGCCATTAAATATTGGTTACATCTTTATTTTCAACCCTCTCCAAATAGTCTTATCGCTGCTTTACCTGCTGACCCATATGCTTCTAAATTGGCCCAATTAATACAGGAGAAAATTAACTCTTTAGGTATTGATTTAAACTCCCTGGCTAACTTCAATGAAACCTATATATTCCGAACAAATCAAAGGAGAATCCAGGACACTGATTTACAATTACGACTAATAAAAGTTGGAGCAGAGGGTACTTGTTCACCCCATTTCTTGGGACTTGCCCTCCCGCAAAACTCTATGGCTTAGTGCTTTTCAAGCTTAACAATACCTTCTCAACGCAGATCATTTATGCTGGCCAGACTTATTTCCTTCAACTGTGGTTACAAGCAGATACAAGGGTATCCCCTATGAGGAAAGACTCTGCCGATGTCTCTGTAAAAAACCCAACTCTGTTCAGCATATCTTCTTAAACTGCCCGCTGTTTACTCAGCTATGTTCACATTTGATTCATCCTCTTTTTCAGCTCTCTAAGACTGCGACCAATAGAGGCATTGAATTCTTGCTAGCAAACAAAACCCCCGAAGTTACTGAACAGGTGGCAGAGTTCCTGACAAATATACTCAGGGGCCAAGAAAAAGTGTAAAGAAAAGAGGAAAGAGGGAAGGGTGGGAAGAGTGAGTGAGAGAAATAAGATGTATCTATTATTCCTTTTTGGATAGTTAAGCTTTTTACTATAACCCTTTTAATTACTGTAATATTAGAGATTACCGTTCCAAACTTTTATCACTTCATCCTATTATTATTACTACATATAATGTTACAAATCATTGTATTTTGATTGTTTCTCTTTGTTGGCATATAGGCTGATTTGTACTGCTACTTTTTTTCAAATTTATTGTTATGCCAATAAAGGTTTTTGGATTTGGAATTGAAATGAAAAATCTAAGAACTGATTATCCAGGTTCAGCCTGTATAATACTCTCAGCTTTCTCTTCTCATCTGTTGCAGACTGGCTTTCCCTTAGCCCATTTCAATTCTAGTGATCTTATCTCACATTTTATGTGTGAGTGCCAGACCGGCAAAATCCGAGTTGCCCTATTCACATAGAAAAGCAACTATGTATATTGAGAAGCTCACAAGTACCACACTCTCTTGGTAGATGAGGCAGAAGCACCAAAACAGCAACAACTGAAAAGGGTTCTTGTTTCTATATATGAAATCCCTTTTCCAGTAAACACACTTTTGGATGAAGCAGGTGTACAGAAGCAATTCAGAGAAACTGGAAGCGGAGAAAAAGTTAAGAAGACAGGGGCCTATTATGCACACACATCTTACTGCTGATTTTCAGTGCTATAAGCCTTTAAGCTTGATATTGGATTCTGTGTATTTATTCTACAGCTGTAATTTAAAAACCCACTTATCTAAATTGGGGTGGAATGTCACTTGTGATGTATGGGGGTGGCATCCAAAGTTTTTAAAAATTTACATAGTTGTAAATTTACATACAGCTGCACAATGGTGTCCAGCAAGCACATTCCATTTAAATCATCATTATTCAGGTTTTGTGCATTATTTTAGTGTTAGTTCACTGAATGAAAGGGAACAGAAGGGAAGGCAGGGAAAGGGGGAAAGTCTGATGTTGAAACTGACCAGACTTTTTTTGAAACTAACAAACAGCTGTGAAGCCTTTTCCCATATTGCTGAGCAAGAGGAGGAAGAGAAGGAGATTGAATTTATATCCTGCCCTTTACCCAGAGTCTCAGGCCATCTTACAATCTCCTTCCCCTCCTCTCCCCACAAAAGACATCCCATGAGGTAAGAGGGCCTGAGAGAGCTCTGAGAGAACTGTGGCTTGTCCAAGGTCACCCAGCAGCTGCATGAGGAGGAGTGGGGAATCAAATCCAGTTCTCCAGGTTAGTCTGTGCTGCTAACCACTACACCAAATTGGCTCTCAGTTCTCTGCTTTGTTATCAGCCACCATGAAAAATGGGAAAGAGGCACACAATCTCATAATATGGGGTACATGTTAAGCGTACAGAATGCATGGTAGAACCCACTGACACTGGCATTGCAAGCTGTGATTGTTGGCAACTTGTGTTTGTGTGTGTGTGTGTGTGCTTGTATGCCTGTGCAGAATCAACTACAACTCCATCATGCTTTGCACAAGGCTGCAAATTGTATGGGGGAGGAGTCCTCAAGCAAAAGCTCTGGGGAGCTTTTTTAGTCTTGTGCCACTAAATTACAAAAAAAATAAAAATAAATTAGAGGGGTATTTTTATCAATGCCCTATTGCAGATGCATAGTAACACTAATTTTCTGCTGTTCTTTGCAAATTTGAGTGGTCAGATTCAGATTCAGTTTTATTACAGTCCATGACCAGATCCAACTGATAAAAAACATTAAGAGTTCCGGTTAAGATGTAATAATATAATGTGGTTTTCTCTTTGTGATTCACAATTTGATCCTGCACACAGGTCATAATCTTGACAGTTTTTAGAGCTTGCCCTGTGCAGATTGCACTGTGTCCTCCTAATTGTTTGATCTCAAGTGATTCTTAAGATCAGCAATTTGCAGAAGGTCCACGTGGCTCAGTTGCCTTTGGAATGGTAGGCTTCTGGAGACTCCAAAACAGTCCCCCCCCCCACAAAAAAAGTTTGTTCACTAAAGCATTAAAGGAAAATGTTTTCAAAGCTTCCCATCCTAGTATCTCTCTCCCTTTACATCTCATGTCAATTTCATTCTGCACTGATGATCCTCCCCTTTATTTTGTTTGAATACAGCAATGAAATCTTTTTTTTTTTTTTGCATTGGGGATGCTGCCATTTGTCTTCAATCTTCCTTTCAAGCCAATACCAGCAGGGAACTAAACCTTATGCAGCTCCTTTTAAACTTTCCTCCTGTTATTTGTTATATCATTATCATATAAACTATAATCACCTCATCCCAGTTGACGCCAGGCTCTAGGCGATTCTATGATTTTATATAGCAAAAAATATACATAAAATCAATAAAATCAGTTAATCTAAAACCAGTTATAACTCAGTGGACATTCTTTATAGCATGCTACAATTCTGCTTTCTAAGCATTGGGAATGGTCCCCCCCCTTAGGTGAAAGATGGGGTGCCAACACGGCAACAGTTGCTCAGTCCTCAGGCAAAAGCCTGGCAGAACATCTCTGCTTTTCGGGCCCTGCAGAATTGTAAAAGATCCTGCAGGGCCCTGGTGTCTTTTGGCAGAGAGTTCCACCAGGTTGCAGCCAGGACATGAAAGCTCCTGGCCCTTGTTGAGGATGAGATACTCCTACAACAGATTGCAAAGTTCTCCAAGAGTTCAGACACAGTGATCATGGGGGATTTCAATTACCCAGACAACTGTTGGAAGTCCAACTCTACTAAAAACAAAAGGGCAAATAAATTCCTGACTTGTCTTGCTGACAACTTCCTTTTCCAGAAAGTGGAGAAGGAAACAAGGGGATCTGCTATTTTGGACTTGAATCTTACCAACAAGAAAGAATTGGCTGATGAGGTGGAAATTGTGTACACCCTGGGCAGTAGTGACCATGTGATTTTGGAATTTACAGTCTTAGGGAAGGGAAAAGCTGTACATAGTCAGACATATAGGTTGGACTTCAGAAAGGCAAACTTTGATAAACTTAGAACTATGCTGGGTAAAACCCCATGGTCAGAAATACTTAGGAGGAAGGGGGTTCAGGAGGGGTGGGAGTTTCTTAAAAGCGAAATACTGAAAGCGCAATCATAGACGATTCCTATGAGAAGAAAAAATGGAAAAAGCCTAAAGAAGCCCATGGTCAGAAATACTTAAAAAGAAGGGGGTTCATGAGGGGTGAGAGTTTCTTAAAAATAAGATATTGAAAGCACAATCACAGACAATTCCTATAAGAAGAAAAAATGGGAGAATCCTAAAGAAGCTGAGGTGGCTCCATAAACAGCTCTCTAAAGACTTGAGAAATAAAAAAAGACTTATTTAAGAAATGGAAGGAGGGCCTTATAAACAAGGACGTATATAAACAAATCACAAGTGCTTGTAGAGAAAGAGTTAGGAAAACTAAAGCTCAGTATGAGCTTAGGCTAGCCAAAGACACTAAAATCAACAAAAAGGGTTATTTTCTTATGTTCAGAATAAGAAAAAGAGCAAGGACATGGTAGGCCTTTTGTGAGGGCAGGAATGTTAAATTTTAACAGGTGATGAAGAGAGGGCAGAACTGCTCAATTCCTACTTTTCCTCAGTCTTCTCTTCTGAGGGAAACAGTGCTCAACATGGCAAAAACAGAACATATAATGAGAGAAAGGAGTTGAAACCTAAGATCAGCATAAACACCTAGTTTCTTTTAAATGAAACTAAGTCCTCAGGGCCAGATGAACTGCATCCAAGGATACTAAAAGAGCATGCGGATGTAATTTCTGAGCCTCTGGCCATTATTTTAGAGAATTCTTGGAGAACAGGAGAAGTGCCAAAAGATTGGAGGCGGGCAAATGTTGTCCCCCATCTACAAGAAGGAGGAAAAGGAGGATCTAGGTAACTACCGACACATCAGCTTGACGTCTATACCAGGAAGAGTTTTAGAACAAATCATCAAACAGTCAGTCCTGGAACATTTAGAAAGGATGACTGTGATTACTAAGAGTCAGCAGGCAATCTGTGCTCCAGCAACAGCCCTCGTCTCCGCAGCCACAGAACCTCTGTCTTTGAGGGGTTCAGTTTCAACCTACTCTGCTTCAGCCAGCCCACCATGGCCTTCAGACCCTCAACCAAAGATGATGGGATCAAGGCCAATCAATCACCCAACAGCAAATACAGCTGAGTGTCATCTGCATATTGATGACACCCTAGCCCAAAACTCTGTACCAGCTGGGCAAGGGGATGCATATAGATGTTAAACACTGAGGAGAGGAGTGCCCTTTGAGGAACCCCCACAAACCAGGGGGTACCTTGAAGACACATAATCTCCTTGTGCCACCCTCTGTCCCTGTCCATGGAGAAAAGAGGAGAGCCATTGCAAGGCCAACCCACGTACTCCCACATCGACAAGGCAGTGAGTCAACAGATCATGGTTGCCTGTGTCAAACACTGCTGTGAGATCTAATAGTAGCAGCAATGCTGAGCCACCTTGATCCAGCTGTATTTGGAGGTCATCCATTAGAGCAACCAGGACAGTCTCGGTCCCATGGCTGGGGGCAGAAATCTGACTGGAACAGATCTAGCGCCTAAGTGTCCTCCAAAAAGCCCGGGTGCTGCTCAGCTACCACTCTATATATTACCTTACCCAGAAACAGTAGATTTGATACTGGGTGGTAATGATGGCTTCTTTAAGAGCAGTATAACCTTTACCTCCTTTAGGCCCTCTGGAAACATTCCAGTCTCTAAGAAGAAGAAGAAGAAGAAGAATGCAAATTTATACCCCGCCCTTCTCTCTGAATCAGAGCAATTGCAATCTCCTATATCTTCTCCCCCCCCCCCCCCACAACAGATACCCTGTGAGGTGGGTAGGACTGAGAAGGCTCTCATCGCAGCTGCCCTTTCAAGGACAACTCCTACGATAGCTATGGTTGACCCAAGGCCATTCCAGCAACTGTAAGTGGAGGAGTAGGGAATCAAACCCAGATCTCCCAGATAAGAGTCTGCACACTTGACCACTACACCAAACTGGCTCTCTGGTTGATAATTTTCTTCATGGAACCCCGGATCCTCTCATCACCAGCCTTAAACAGCCATGAGGGACATGGGTCCAGTAAGCAAGTGGTAGGTCTAACAGCTATCAGAACCCTGTCAACATCAGTAGAGGAGAGGAAGTTGAAGGAATCACAAACTGAACCCAAAGACAGCCAAGGGGCTTCCAGTTCACTCACTGTATCAAGGTTGGCAGTTAGACCGTGACAGAGCAACAGGACTTTATCTGCAAAAAAGCTCATAAATGCCTCAGAAATGATAGCTGAATCCTTTCCTCTGTTTGAGTCTCTAGTTGTGAGGGATGTTAATAAACAAATTATCTTAAACGATTGAGCTTGGCATGAGCCTGCGGATGTGATGGAGGCTGAGTAGAACTCCCTCATCACAGCCTTCACCACCACCTCATAGGACTTCACCAAGAGATGTTCAAGCCCCCTCATCACAAGTATGCTGCCAAACTTGGTCTAGTCATCTGAGCTCCTGTTTCATCCTCAGAGTTCTTCTGTATACCAGGGGGATGTATACCAGGGGGATGTATTCCCAGGAATTCTTCTGTATTCCCAGGAATTCCAGTCTCCTAACAAACCAGCTCATCTATGGAGGTGAAGGAGGGCTGTGGATCCTGCAGAGCATTCTGGAACCCAATAGGGTCCATTAGTCTCTGCAGGCGAGCAGATTTGGCTCATCGCCTAGACAGGGAGGAGTGGAAATATCCAGCCAGGCCTTCAAAGTCAAGTGGTCCAACCATGGCACCTCTTCCTTTGAGGCTAGATTCAACCCCATACTAATTTAATTTAATTTTAATTTAATTTTTTAATTTATACCCTGCCCTATCCTGCAGGCGGGCCCAGGGCAGCTTACAACATTAAAACCTTACAGCAACATCAAAATTAAGCAATATCATAAATGCAGAAATATTAAATTAAGTCGAAAGACCATAATCCATATCATTGGCAACAGACCATAAAACTGCATATACTAAAGATCAAATCCAATGTGTGGCCTGCCTGATATGTGGGGCCCGAAACTAATTGTTTGAGTCCCAATGATGCCATGGAAGACATTAGTTCTGAAGCCTGAACAGAGGCAGCAGTTTCATCTGCATAGACACTGAAGTCTTCCAAGACCAGTAGCTATGGGTACTCCAAGGCCCACCCAGCCACCACCTCCAACAGACTCAGAAGGCCATCTGCTGGTGTACTAGGCAGTTGGTACACCAGACAGATGGCCAGACTCACCTCTGATGCCCATACCAGGCCAACACATTCAATTCCAGTGAACATAGATTGACCATTTAAATAAGCTAGTTATACCCAACTGTGGTTGTCTTGTGTCTTCACTGGGAGAGAGTACTGGAGACAATGAAGCTACACATCTTCCTACCTAATAATAGTGTCCTTGGAATAATAAATAAATGCCAGATGAGACTAAGTTTAAAATGACCAGAGTTTCTCTGTGGATAATTACTAAAACAATAATAAGTTTTATGAAGCTTTCATCACAGCAAGATTAATTTATCTTGTCAAAATTGGCACCCATCATGCTAATTAAATTTAAAGAGTTCATTAGTTAAATGGTAATTGCAATAATGTGCATTAAAGCAATTGTGATTTACAAAACTTGCTTTCAAGACAAACAATTCTACCTTTTTAAGATCATCTTTAATAAAAGCCATACTAAGCAGAAGAAGTGAATGGGGGACAGAAAATAACAAAATTTTGAGAAATATTAATTTTGAATGAACTATTTAATCAGTATGAATTCTGATTTCTTGCCTTGGGTTTTAATTTTTACATCAGTTGTTCCAACATTCTTGCTTTACCTCTGAAAAATTATATAATTTGTTTGAATTCTATTTATATTTGCCAAGTGATTGGTATTAAATTATGATGTGACATTAGACAGCACATCTATATACTAATAGCAAAGTCAGCCAAATCTGAGGATATTTAGATCTGGTGAATGGAGCTATGAATAGGCAAGAAAGGTCTTTCTGAAAGTGGCCTTAGGTCTGCAAAAAAAAAAAAAGAGAGAGACATTAAAAACTCAAACATTGTGGGGTTTTAAAAAAACTCTTAAATGATAAAAAGTGCCTATAGCTTTAGGCAACAGATTCCTTCAGTGGCTGTTAGTAGCTTTAAGCAACCACAGTATTCCAGGTTGGGTTTCTGTGACTAAAAAGGCAGGGGGAGAAATCAAGGTCTTTTCAATGTCTATTTTTGGCCTTTGAGGGCCAGGCCTGTGGAATTGTCAACTCAAGACTGGGAAATTCCTGGAAATTTTGTGATAGAGTCTGAGGGGGGCAGGGTTTGGGGAGTGGAGAGGCCTCAGCCAAATATAATGCCATAGACTCCACCCTCCAAAACAGTCATTTTCTCCAAGGGCACAGATCTCTGTTGTCTGTAGTTCAGTTGTAATTCTGGGAGATCTCCACGTCCCATGTGGAGGATGACAAGTCTAGGCCTAGTGACTTGATACTAACTGACTTGCTGCTTCTTGCTGTTCAACAGCAGCCACCATATGAAAGCCAGTGAAAGTTATAGTGTCAAAGTAGGGTCTTAGAGACCCAGGTCTGAATCCCCGTCTTGCTGTGGAAGCTCATTGCATGATTTTGGACCAGTCACATACTTTCAGCAAAACTTACCTCACAGTCTTGCGCAGATAAAAAGGAAGAGAGAAGATGTAAACTGCTTTGCTCTCCACTGTGGAGAAAAATTAGGTATAAATGAAATAAATAATAAATACAACTGAAGATAGGAGGCAGACAAAAGGTAGGTTGGTGAATGGCTGAGAAGGAGAAAATGAGGAAGAGAAAGGGAGAGAATGTAGGGTTGCCTGGGGAGGGAAAGAGAACATAATGTTGGAAGTGGGGTACAGGGGAGAGTGAGGTGCTACCCCACAAGTCCTTGAGGGTTCCTTATTTTTAAGTGAGCTTGACCCAGTGGCCAGCATCATACAACAGGACTACAATTTTCCTAGGTAGATGCTGAAAACAGAGGGGCAGATAAAGGTAGGTTGGCTGTTGGGTGGGAAGGAGATAGGGTTCCCAACTTCAGGTTAAGAAATACCTGCAAATTTGAGGTGTGGAGCCTGAGAAGGATGGGGTTTGGAGAGGGGAGGGACTGCAGAATGGTATAATGTCATAGACTCCACCCTCCAAGCAGCTATTTCTTCTATGGGAACCAGAGTAACAAGCAATGTTCTCCCTATTTTTCACTTACTGAGTGGAGCAGTTTCACATCCTGAGCAGAATATAACTGCTGTAATCTTAAAATGGGCAGTGCAAGACCTTACACAGCTCCAAACTGCAGTTGAGTATTGTTTCCTGCATTAATGAACAGCTGCACAGTTTGGAGAGAACATGTACACAGCTTAGAGGGAACAACCTCCAGGGGAGGGCTTGAAATAACCTGGAATTATAACTGCTCTTCAGATGACAGGAATCAGTTCCCCTGGAGAAAATGGGTGCTTTAGAGCTGTGTTTCCCAATGGCAGGGTCACGACCTGGCACCGGGCCATGGAGCCCTCAATGCCAGACCATGGGGCCTCCAGTCCCCTGGCTGCCCCTTCCCATCATCATGCCTCCCTCCCTCGGGGTTGCGCACCTGCGCACCTCCTTCTCCCTCCCTTCCCCACCACAGCCAGGTCAGTTTCATGCTGTGTAAAGCTCTTCCCCCCCCGCTCAACGACCTATTGCCCAATTAATGGGAAATCGGCATTGAGCTCACTCTGCGCTGGGTCAAGCCGGCCGCAGGTTGAACAGATCATGGCGGAAAGGGCACATGGCTCCTCCCTCCCTAGCACTTCCTTCCCATCCAGGAAGTGCCGGGGAGGGAGGAGGGAAAAGCCATGTACCCTTTTCGGCCATGGTCTGTTCAACCTGTGGCTGGCTTGGCCCAGCGCGAAATGAGCTCAGCGCCAATTTCCCACCAATCTGTCAGGGGGGTGGGAAGGGCTTTATGCAGCTGACCTGCCTGCGGTGGGGAAGGGAGGTAGAAGGAGGCGTGGAGGCGTGCGACCCTGAGGGAGGAAGGTGTGATGCGGAGAAGGTGGGGGGAGGGGTGGCCAGGGGACTGGAGGCCCTGTGGCAGGGCTGGTGGTCATCAGCAATTGACCAAGCATGCCCACTGGCCAGCCACCCCCTCCCCACCCCCGGTGGCCCCCTTAGCCTTCCCCTGTCCACTGACCATCAGCCCCACTGGGGTTTGCAAGGAAGAAGAGCTGGGCAGGTTGCAAAGTGGCACCTCACCTTGGGGGAGATCTCCTCAAGGGTTTTTTTTTAGTCCCCTCTCCTCCAGCGTGCTGGGCGGGAGCTGAAGGGAGGCGGCAGGTGAAGAGGGCGAGGATCGGGAGGGAGCTCATCTCCCCTTCCCCCTGCTTGGCTCTGGTGCATGCGAGAAGGTGGGCAATCAAGTGAAGGGGGAGCCCAGGCGGTGCTGCAAAGGGGGTGAAGGTCTTGCTCGGTCCCCGGAAACATGGCGAGTGATTCTCCGGCTCGTAGCCTGGGCAAGATCGATCTCTCCACCTTACAGGATCCTGCAGGCATCTTTGAACTGGTTGAACTTGTTGGCAATGCAATCTATGGACAAGTCTATAAGCCCACAATACCTGATCCCCTCGTCATGTTTTCCCAGGCTTCTATTTCATGTTTTTTTAAATTGCATTGCAAAATCCCACTATTCTTCTACCATTCCTAAATTTAATATTGCAAGAGTTTTAGGCTTGTTTGTACATCATTTCCTATCTCCTGGCTCCACCCCCAAAGTCTTCTGGCTCCACCTCTAAATTTTAGTGGGCCACAAAGGAGAAGTGTAAAAATAACCGGGCCACGATGGGGGGGGGGAGGTTGGGAAACCCTGCTTTAGAGGGTTGGACTCTATGGCATTATGTCCTGCTGAAGTCACTTCATTCTCCTAACTTCACTTCTCCAAGGCTCCACCCCCCAAATCTTCAGGAATTTTCCAACCTGGAACTGGCAATCCTAAGGGGGAACTGATCTCTGTAGTTCCAAAATCTGTGGCAAATCCAGAACTGATATCTGTAGTTCAGAGATCTGTGATAATTCCAGAAGATCTCTAGGCCTCACCTGGAGGTTAGCAACCCTGGAAAAAGAGAAGGAAGCCATGAAAGTGGAAAGGGTATGAAGGCTTCCAGGAAAGGGGAAGAAGAAATAGTGAGGGAAGGGAAAATTTATTTATTTATTTATTTATTACTTTCAATTTATATCCCGCCCTCTCCACAAGCGGAGATACCTCCTGCAAGATACCTCCTGCAAGTCCTCATGGGTTCCTCCTTGCACCACCATAATTTTGTTTGTAAGCGGCAAAACAATATATAAGGTAACATATGGGTTGAAATTAAATCAAAAGAGTTTCCGGCTCAGCATTGGGAAGAACTTCCTGACTATTAGAGCGGTTCCTCAGTGGAACAGGCTTCCTTGGGAGGTGGTGAGCTCTCCACCCTTGGAGGTTTTTAAACAGAGGCTAATGCGCATCTGACAGCAATGAAGATTCTCCGAATTTAGGGAGAGGTATTTGTGAGTTTCCTGCATTGTGCAGGGGGTTGGACTAGATGACCCTGGGGGTCCTATCCAACTCTATGATTCTATATGACTACTGGCAAATTATGAATCCAGAAGCAAAGCAACATAGCACCTAACATTGTTTCACAATATGTTTTATATATTTTATCTATGATGTATTCTTATTTTTGTGCTTGGCTTGTATTAATATTGGTTTTTATGACCTTGAATGTGAGCTGCCCTGAGCTCAGTGTGGAGGGCGGGATATAAGTCTAATAAATAAATAAATAAATATTTCTTTGCATTCATGAAGCATCAGTATTAATGACACTTAAATCAACACTGTTATTTAGGATGAGGACAGACATGAAATACATTGCCAACATTCCTAAGATTATCCTAAAGATGTCAAGCATCTTCAGTCATGAAAGACAGAAATTTTTATTACATCATTTCTAAATTCTAAAGAGGGGTGCAAGACATACTTCATTAGCAGAGATACCCTCTTCTTTATTTATCCTTCCTAATTCTGTGTTTTTGTCAGCTGCTTCCTAGAGCAGGGGTCCCCAACCCCTGGACTATGGACCAGTACCATTCCTGGCCTGTTAGCAACTAGGCCACAGAGCAAGGCAGAGGTGCCACACTGCCCCTTTTGGGACCCAGGCAGACAAAAGAGGCAGCACGGCCTCACTCCGAAGCACCACATCTTTCATCCACCTGGGTCCGGGTAGGCAGAAGGGGAAGTGCGGCAGCAATCTTCACCTATGCCTCATTTAAAGACCCTCACAGGGGGGCAGGTATGGGGCATGGCAGGGAGACAGCCTGGGCTGGCAAAAACCACAGCATGTCCCCCCACACACAATGGTCTGTGGAGAAATTTTCTTCCATGAAACCAGTCCCTGGTGCCAAAAAGGTTGGGAACCACTGTCCTAGAGGGTTCAAGCAACTGCCTTCCATCTTGACAGATTATTGCTAAATAAATTATTGCTAAATAAATTTATATTGTGAATTGATTTTACCTGTATTGTTATATCATGATATCATATCATGTTTTGTAAGCCGCCCTGAGCCTGCCTCGGCGGGGAGGGCGGGATATAAATAAAAACTTACTATTATTATTATTATTAAAAGAAGACCAGTTTGTGAAATAATTCAGCAATATCTTTTTTAAACTCTGTGAGTATGACATTACAACTAGGGAAATGCCACCCATTCCCAAAGTGTTAAACAGACCACAAGAATTTAATACTGCATCTTTTTAAAATTATTATTATAGTCCACTAACAGTGCAATCCTAAAGAGAGTTACACCAGTCTAAGCCTATTCATTTTAATGGGCTTAGAGTGGAGTAAGTCTCTTTAGCATCATACTGTAAGACTCCGAAATCCTTTTCATAGATACTACTGCCAAGGAGTGTTCCCTCTAAGCTGTTAGTGTGAGCTAGCTCACAGATTCTTAGCCTGCAGCTTACACATTTTGTCTTAGCTCAGGAAGGATGACCCCAGAGCACAATAATTTATGCAGTAGCTCACAACTTTAATGCCAGTAGCTCACAAAGTAGAATTTTTGCTCACAAGACTCTGAAGCTGAGAGGGAACACTGCTACCAAGACACATCTTCCCCATCCTATAATTATGTATTGGATTATTCCTACCTAAATGCAGAACTTTACACTTATCCCTGCTAAAATTCATTTTATTTGTTTTAGCTGAGTTTTATAGCCTGACAAGATCATCCTGTATCCTGACTCTGTATTCTACTGTATTTGCTACCACTCTCAGTTTAGTATCATCTGCATACATATTGAAACCTCTTGGTTAATAAGCAAGTACTGAAGAGCAGAATTTGAACCTTTCTTTCTCTTCTTTTTTTCCTTCCTTCTGTTGCTTTATGTAGATTAAAGATACATAGATTTGGTTTTGTATGATCATAAGAATCTGGAATCTGACACTAAATAGTTGGTAAAACAGGAGGATTTTACAGTAATATCAAAAGATCATAAAATATTTGTAGACTTTAAAGGTAATATCTATGTATTAATTTTGAGTACTTGCAGGTGTAAGGAATTATACTTTTTCTTTTGTTCTTCTTGATGTAGTAATAACTGTAATCTATTCTTTTATTTTCTGTATCCTATCCCTGATCCTTTCCCCAATTCCCTAATTTTCCTTGTTAAACTTAATAAAACTTGTTATACCAGTATCATCTGCAATTTTTTTATACTTAAAGTTTGTATTATTTTTCAAAGATAACAAGATTATAATATACAATCAAATAAATTTAATAGAAATAAAACATATTACCACTAGAAAATTAACCATAGGTATATAAAATTGCATCTTTATAACTTTATTTCTATATCTACTAACATAAGAGAAGCCATGTTGGATTAGGCCAATGGCCCACCCAGCCCAACACTCTGTGTCACACAGTGGCCAAAAAACCAGGCACCATCAGGAGGTCCACCAGTGGGGCCAGGACACTAGAAGCCCTTCCACTGTCCCCACCCCCAAACACCAAGAATACAGAACATCACTGCAACAGACAGAGTTCCAACAATAAGCTGTGGCTAATAGCCGCTGATGGATCTCTGCTCCATATGTTTATCCAATCCCCTCTTGAAGCTGTTGATGCTTGTAGCTGCCATCACCTCCTATAGCAGTGAATTCCATGTGTTAATCACCCTTCGGGTGAAGAAGTACTTCCTTTTATCAGTTCTAACCCGACTGCTCAGCGATTTCATTGAATGTCCATGAGTTCTTGTATTGTGAGAAAGGGAGAAAAGTACTTCTTTCTCTACTTTCTCTGTCCCATGAATAATCTTGTAAACTTCTATCATGTCACCCCTCAGTCAACATTTATCCAGGCTAAAGAGCCCTGAGCATGGGGAAAGTGTTCCAACCTTTTAATCATTCTAATCGCCTTTTTCTGCACTCTTTCAAATGCTATAATATCTTTTTCGAGGTGTGGTGACCAGAATTGTACACAGTATTCCAAATGAAGCTGCACCATCGATTATGATACTGGTTGATTTGTTTTCAGTTCCCTTCCTAATAATTCCCAGCATGGTGTTGGCCTTTTTTATTGCAGTTGCACACTGTCTCAGTGAGTTATCTACCATGACCCCAAGATATCTCTCTCGGTCAATCTTCGCCAGGTCACACCCCGTCAACTTGTATTGTAGGGTTGGCCCCAATGTGCATTACTTTGCACTTGGCCACGTTGAACCTCATTTGCCATGTTGACGCCCACTCACCCAGCCTTGACAGATCCCTTTGGATCATTTATACTCACTCTGTTTCCTATTAATTAGCCAGTTTTTGATCCACAAGAGGACTTGTGCTTTTAGCACATGACTCTCAAGCTTACTAAGGAGCCTTTGATGAGGAATTTTATCAAAAGCTTTCTTGAAGTCAAGGTAAACAACTAAAATCTCCATCAACTTTTCAATAGAAATTAAAATTTATATCCAAATCATTTATAAAGTTATTAAACAAAACAGGCCCCAGGACAGATCCTGGCGTGCAGAGTCTCATATGCAGCGCTTCCAGAAGCCACTGTGGGTCATGGTCAAAGATTCCTTCTAGTCCTCCCTCTGGAGTAAGCAGTTCTTGGAAGACACAAAGCTGGCAGGGCCCATTCACCTAGCAGCATGGCCAGTGGAACCTAGAGTATAAACTACATGCCAGAACAGAGCTGAGGTAAAACAGGGCAAAGCCAATAGAAAATGCTCATCTTACATGCATAGTTTTTTCAAATACTTACAGCTTCCACCAAACAATAGATTTGAATTGTTTTCCAGATATCCATAATTCAAAATGCTTAATTCCTTAGGAATATACTGCATATATGTGTATTAGATATTTAAGTGAACGTGAAAGCTACTACCTGCTTGAGTTACATCCTTTTAGATATTGCCTGTCTGAAATAGTTTATTGCAAAAAATGAAAATAACCAAACAATTTTCCAAATTCAAGGAACCCTGAAGATTAGCACATGTTGGTTGGTATGAATACAAAGAGTCAAATCTACTTTTCCAATACGATTTTTCCAGACTGAGGAAAGTTCAGAAATAGAATACATGCTTCTCATATGGAAGGTCCTGAAGTTCAGAAACTGGCATCTCCAGTTTAACAGATCTCTGGTAGCAGGGCTAGAAACAATCTGCAGCTGAGCCTCTGAAATCCACTGCCAGGTAGAGTACATAGTGCTGGACTATAGGGACAGATGGTCAGATTCAGTATGATGCCATATGTTTGAGATTATACTTACCTATGAGTAAGCCCCATTAAATACAGTGAGACTTCTGAGTAAATATCAGACTAAAACTTTCCTCTCTCAGAGGCAAGATTTTCCCTGTTTTTCTTTCCCTTTCTGACTGAGCAGCCCTTTTTATCTGTTTTCTTCCTTATTGAAGAACAATGGCTGTCCCATCCTGTCACAGTATGAAATTTTGCTGTTGGTTCACCCCAGGAACCTGAAGGAAGGGTCAAGCTCCCTCTTTAACTTAAATTACTGAAATAGCACTCCAGGCTTTTAAAAGTTCAAAAATAATTTTTTTTTATTCAATGTAGAAGGGAAAGGTCAGATGAAATCAGGAGTAAAAGATCTGAAGTAAATCAAAAAGGAACTCTGAGGTATATCAGTACAGGCACAGACTACATATGTTTCAAGCAATTGAGAGTTTCTTAAGCTTCTCTCAGTGGCTTAGAATCTTTAAGATGACAGGGTTTTGTGTCTGTGTTTCCTAAACACTCCAGTATACTTTCTTGAGCATATTTGACTTGCTTGGTTTCCAGAAGCCAAAGATATTCTGTCTAGTACCCAGACTCCTTCACTATGCACACCAGTACTCTTCTTGATTTTTTTCTTCTGACTTCAGGATTCAGTTTTAAAACACATATGACCAGGAATCACTCCATTCCTCAGAGCTATCTCCTGCAAACCTCCCCAGTTCTTCATCTGTGCTAAACTGCTCTCAGTCAGAGCTAAACACAAATCCCTTGGCATGTGTTGGGAATTTCTTAGTAGAAGCCTATAAAATTAAATCTGGGCATACTACTGTATTTTAATTGCTGGGTGTCTACTCTTGATTAGTATTATTGGTTGACATTTTAATTGATTGCTTTATGTATTGTTCTTACTATACTTCAAGCTTTTGTACCTACTTTTGATTGTGAATCATTTTTGCTTTTATGCCAATAAAGGTTTGAACTGAACTGAACACAAATCCTGTCAGTACAAAAACCCTTCTCTGTCAGAGCTAGATTCAGATTCATCAGTACTAGACCAATTCTTCACTAGCAGTCACTCCACCTCTGGGCTTCTGCTTTCTTCTGATCAAGCTGTGTGAGTGCATTTTGATCCATGGCTCCCTCCAATTTGCCTCACAGCTTCCTGTTCTGTTTTTTTGGAGCTTCAAAGCTGTGAGGGAAATTGGAGGGAGCTGCAAGTCAAAATGCAGCTGCACAGAGACTAGTGCGGAATTGATCACTTGATTTGAGGAAAGCAGAAGCCCAGGGGCCAGGTGATTGCTAGTGAGGAATCAGTCCTAGACTCTTCTCAGTCAGGGCTGAATTCAGATTGCTCTCTCCTCAGCATTCAGCTCTCAAGTCTTTCTCTGCTCAATTGATGCTAACCAATCAAATCTCTTGGAGCAGCCTATCAATCAAGACTCTCTGGCTCTGTGGGGAATTAATCCTTCACAGTCCATTACCTGTTTACACAGTATTTATAAGATTTTAAAGCACAGTCCATTATAGCAGAAATCAATAGTATACCTTATTTTAGTTTTCAATTCTATTCTTATCTGCTGCACAGAAGTAAAGACTTTTATACTAGAACTGTGTGCACATGGATTCTCTATCTCTCTCCAGCCTCATTTTTTTTCTCTTTATGACTCCAGAGACATTCAGAGGGAATAGGAAACAGAAAAGGGACAATTTGGCAAAATCCACAAATGCTGGAGACAGAGGGTTAACAACCTCCGGGGGTCAATGGGGAGCTCAAAATGACATTGGAAAGGACCAAACCTCCTTATGGAAGGAGGGAGGCCCAACCAAGGCAAGTTGTGCACAGTGCCCAGCTTGGCTGCAGCTTTGCCATCTGAGTCACATAGCAGTAGCCACCTTGCTTGCCCAGCTTGGGCAAGTCATGGCATCACAAATGGATGCTGCTGCTGAGTCAGTGAAGTGGGTATCACACAACTCAACCAGCACCCATGCCTCCTCCCCTTGTAGACACAGTTCTAAAAAGCCAGCAATCATGGAGAAACAGGGTGAGGGGGCCACATGCTCATTTTTGCTGTCCCTCTCTCAACTTGCAAAGGGGTTGTGTGATCAGGACTTAGTTGCATCCTGTGGCTGGGCCAAGGACAGCAAATAAATGAAGCTGCAAGCCACAGTTCCATGAATGGTGAGGATCTATGGTCAGGCCCAGTGCTAGGGGTTCTGCCACTCCAGACAGACCCCTGTGCTGCACACACCCCCAACAAGCTCCCTTAACAAAATGTATTTTGATGTCAAAGTGTATAGTGATGTCATAGTGCAGGGCGGCAAGTGGGGGGGAGAACGTCAGGCGGCGGACAAGAGCGCGGCTGCGCCACTGCTTTCCCCCTGCACTACACTCTTTGAAGGCTTCCTTGGAAGCCCCTGAAGAGTACAGTGTTTTAGTGGTGCCTGGCTGCTTTCAGGTTGAAAGCAGCCGAGTGGTGCCAAGGAAGCCTACGAAGACCACAGTGGCCACTTTCAGGTTGGAAGTGGCCAGGTGGTGCTAAAACACCGCGCTCTTCAGAGGCTTCCTTAGAAGCCTCCAAAGAGTGCAGTGGCCGAGTGGTGCCTTTCCAGGAAGGGGAAGGGTCAAGGTGAGTAAGAAGGTGCCTGGTGTCACCCCAGGCAGGGTAGCTGCCGGCCCTGTCTATGGTACAAATGGCCTAAGGAAGTCCGTCTCAAGGCGACCAGAGACAGGGCTTTCTCTACAATGGCTCCAACATGGTGGAACCAGCTACTGGAAGAGGTGAGGGCCTTGCGGGATCTTACTCAGTTCCGCAGGGCCTGTAAGACAACCCTCTTCCGGTTAGCCTACGCCTGACTGGATAAATGTAGCCTGCTAGACTGCTGTGTTTTATACTGTGTAGTTTTAATGTTATAATGTTATAGTTTTTAGGTTTTTAAATGCTTAACTTTTTAAATGTAATAACTTTGCTTCTGTTTTATTGTTTTATCGTTTGTTGTGAGCCGCCCTGAGCCACTCTGTGGGAAGGGCGGGATATAAATTACGGAATAAATAAATAAATAAATAAAATATGCCTCAGATGAAAACCAGCTGCTCCATAGGTCTCAAAGCCATGCATGGCCTTAAAATACTGAACAGTTTACATCAAGCTTATGTCCTACTTCTTCCATTACATGAAGAAAACTTTCTCCAGGAACTGGCTAAAAGGTGGGAGATTGCTCATGACAATGGAAAATCTGCCAATTCACAACCCTAGCACCTTTACACATTTAAAGACATATGACTTTAAGAAGGGGGGATAAAAAGGAAAACAGGGAGTGCAGACAGGGAAATGAAATTAGTCCTACTGAATACCATTGGATTTGATTATTTTCCATTACTTCCCCTAAAAATAGCAAAAGACACCCCCCCAAACCCCCCCCCACACACATATGGGGAATGAACTGTTGTTCAAATTTCTATTACATTATTTTTATATTAAGTGTGTGATGCTCATTAATTATATTCTGCTACCTTGGCAAGTTTAGACAAGTGGAGATATTGCACTTTTTCTTCTGAATACTAAGGAGATTTACAGTTGCTATCCTAATCAAAACTATACTCTTTTGTCTGTTGGAGTCAATGGGATAGAAGGGTATAATTCTGCTTATGATGGCACTGTTGATCAAGTCCAGCAACATGTAGCCAATATTGACCTCTCTGACTGGATTTGTTAATAAAATTTATGATGTAAAAGCCTGCCAAAAGATGCTAATTTTAGCTCTGGTTGCTTTCAAGTACAGGAAATCTAGAAAGGGAAGAAAAACAAAAATCTATTAACTTCAAGCAGTATGGTAAAAGTGGAACTTAAAATAAATGAAATACACGAACAACCAAGTTATTTCTTCCTTAGTTTTGGTTTCCTTCCTATCCAAATAAAATACATGCATTTATTTTCCCTGAATATATATGGAAGCTTCCTGTTTTTACCTTTTACCCCTATAATCCAGAGTCCTGAGACAACACTGGAATAAGAGTTAAACCAAAGAACTTTGATTGACCTTTCAAGAAAATAAAAATTGAATAAAATACTGACTCACTGTGATATATCCCAAAAAACTCTAAAACCTCTTCGTGCTCAGTCTTGTTCTTGAAATTCAAGGAGGCCATCCCAAAACAGAAAGTTGGTGGAAACCGTTATCAATGAGAGAATTAGTAGCCACATTGATGAATAAAAGTTATTGAGGTAGACTCAGCATGGGTTCTGTAAGTGAAGATCTTGTCTCACTAACCTGCTAGAGTTCTTTGAGGGGTGAACAAACATGTGGACAAAGGGGACCCAATAGATGTTGTTTACCTTGACTTTCAGAAAGCATTTGATAAAGTACCTCATCAAAGGCTCCTTAGTAAGCGCGAGGGTCATGTGCTAAAAGCACAAGTCCTCTTATGGTTCAAAAACTTGCTATTTAATAGGAAACACAGTGTGAGTGTAAATGAGCAATTTTTGTAGTGGAAGGTGGTAAGCAGTGGGGTACCGCAGGGCTCAGTATTGGGTCTGATCCTTTTTGACTTGTTTATTAATGGTTTGGAGTTGGGAGTAAGCAGTGAAGTGGCTAAGTTTGTGGATGACACTAAATTGTTCAGGGTGGTGAGAACTGGGGTGTGCATTCTGTTCGGCTGAACCGAATAAACCGCCGAATCACCACTGATTTGGCTTTATACGGAATCGGCTGCAGCTGATTCCAATCGGGGACCATTATGCGGCAGCCGAATACAGCTCACCGTATAAATATTCGGAAGTATACGGAATTCAATGCAAAAGGCAGGAAAGGGGCTTCTGCAGCCTCAGGGGAGCTGTTTGCTTCCTTTCCCGCCTTTGGTAGCCTTTTCCCGCCTCTCCCATAGCCTCCCTGGGATCAGGGAGGGGGGGAGGGGGAAAAGGAGTCCCAGCAGCCAATCCAAAGCATGCATTTGCAAAATGCATTGCAAATGCATGCTCTGCAGGGCTGTTGTGTAGCTGATGGCCCAGACATCAGCAACATTGTTGTTCTTTTGATCTTTGGCTTACTTGGGTATCCAAGTAAGCACTGTTGTCTGGCCAATCAGAGAGCAGTGCTATTTTTTGAAACTGCTCTCTGTATGGCCAGAGAAACTTTTTAAGGAGTCTGCCTGGCTGGACTCCCATTCCAAGGTCAAAAGCCTGGGGGTACTATTGGAGCCTTCCTTAACGATGGAGGCTCAGATAGCAGCCACTGCTAAGTCTGCATTCTTTCATCTTAGGTGGGCGAGGCAGTTGGCCCCTTTCCTGGAGCATGATGATCTAGCAACGGTGATCCATGCAATGGTCACCTCGAGGTTAGACTACTGCAATGCCCTCTACATGGGGCTGCCCTTGTGCCGGACCCAGAAGTTGTAGTTAGTGCAGAATGCCGCTGCCCGGTTGTTATTGGGGCTCCCAAGAAGGGAGCACATTTGGCCGGGGCTCCGGATTCTGCACTGGCTGCCAATAATATACCGAGTTCAGTACAAGGTACTGGTTATTACCTTTAAAGCCCTATTAGGCCTAGGACCTGCCTACCTTAGAGACCGTCTCTCCCCACATGTTCCCCAGAGAGTACTGAGATCGGGATCTCAAAATCTGCTCATTATCCCCGGGCCAAAGGAAGCCCACCTGAAATCTACCAGGGACAGGGCTTTCTCTGTAATGGCCCCTTTCTGGTGGAACCAGCTGCCAGAAGAGGTGAGGGCCCTGCAGGACCTTGGCCAGTTCCGCAGGGCCTGTAAGACAGCCCTCTTCCGGCTGGCTTATAACTAACTGGCATTGGAAACTGAGTGTAGTTTTAAATAGACCGCTGTTATATGTTTTGTTTTACTGTTTTAACTGTGTAAGATGTTTTAAATTCAATAATTTTATGTTAGATTTTACGTGCTGTGAGCCACTCTGAGCCACTTCGGTGGGAAGGGCGGGATATAAATCGAAATAAACTTAAACTTAATTTAGCAGCTAAAACATAAATAGCTCATTATCAGCAATAAGGCAATTAGGTTAGATGGTAATGGGAATAAAGTGCTGGTAGTTAAAGTGCTTTGATGATAACAATAATGTTTAAAGTGCAGTCCATGTGCAGGCACCTCTTCAAACCTGGGCCAGGTCAGCTCCACCAGTTGACAGCCCAGTGGGCATGAAGGGGACAGAGATCCTCTCCATGCTCCCTGGAAGCTGAAGTCCTCCTGGCAGGAGCCCACGCACTGCACCGCCAAGTCAAGCCCAGCCCAAGCAGAACAATAAGGGATGATATCAGGGCCCCAACTGGCCTAGCACACCGGCGCCGCCGACAGTGAGGGACAGCAATGCCACCAGACGTAGTCCCCTCCCAGGAACCACAGCCACTGCCGTCGACCCAAAGAGCCACCAGCAGCCAAGTGACACTGGTCCGATGCAAGAAGGAAATTGCTGCTGCAGCAGATTCGTCGCAGGACCAACGGCCAGGGTCTGGGGTGTGCAAGAAGAAAATTGCTGCTGTGGCAGATTTGTCGCAGGACCAGCGGCCAGGGTCTGGGGTTTGGCAGGCACGGTTCCATCGAACAGGCAGGCAAGCAGAGGGCGACTGTGAAAATTGGAAATGTTCCTCGTCGGCTGGGGGGGAAAGGAGGGGTTGGAAGCCTAACTTGACCACGCGAGCGCTTCACCACAGCAACCACACCACAGCCGCCGGCTCCACCTCTCACGACTCCATCCCTCCTCACTCAGCCACCCCACTCAGGTTGTCGCCGCTTCCCTTTGCCCAAGCAGCCACTCACTCCACTCCGAGGTCCGCCTCTGCGTTACTAGGCCGAATTGGAACGGTCGTGTCTCCTTTTATCTGTTTTCTCGTTGATAGAGGTCCATGCACAGTTCCAGCTTCCTTCCTGCAGTCAACCACAGTAGCACATACTTTAACCCACTTTCCAGTACAGGGTGTGGCAGGCAATAAAGTTTTTAATTGGCAGGAGCCTAGCACCACTTATGATTAAAAGCTCATGCTTGGCTTCAGGTTTCTGTTTGTTCTCTGATTTCTGTAGTCCAATCCTGTTGTACTGTTTGTCAGACTCCCATCCTGTTGATTATCACCATTATTATTTATCCTTGCAATGGAAATCCTGGCAACTAAAATAAGACAAGATCCCCAAACTGAAGGATTGAAAGTAGATGGAGAGGAATTTAAATGTTATGCTGATGATGTTGTTATGA
The DNA here is from genome assembly GCF_032191835.1 of Heteronotia binoei. Classification (NCBI taxonomy): domain Eukaryota; kingdom Metazoa; phylum Chordata; class Lepidosauria; order Squamata; family Gekkonidae; genus Heteronotia; species Heteronotia binoei. The sequence goes on along the minus strand of NC_083224.1, from coordinate 126,392,782 downwards.
TAATTTGTAATCCACACATAATGCTTCAATGTGTTATAGAACAAACAACAGAATTTGGCTCCTTCTCTGGATTTAAAATAAATAGGAAAAACACAAAAATAATTTCTAAATTTTTAACAAAGCAAGAGGAAAATATTAAGAAAAATACAGGATGTGATTTAGAAGAAGAAGAAGAAGAAGAAGAAGAAGAAGATATTGGATTTATATCCCGCCCTCCACTCCAAAGAGTCTCAGAGCGGCTCACAATCTCCTTTACCTTCCTCCCCCACAACAGACACCCTGTGAGGTGGGTGGGGCTGGAGAGGACTCTCACAGCAGCTGCCCTTTCAAGGACAACCTCTGCCAGAGCTATGGCTGACCCAAGGCCATGCTAGCAGATGCAAGTGGAGGAGTGGGGAATCAAACCCGGTTCTTCCAGATAAGAGTCCGCACACTTAACCACTACACCAAACTGGCTCTCCATAAATCCAGTTAAATATCTTTAACCACAAATCCAGTTAAATATTTAACCACAAATCCAGTTAAATATTTAACCACAAATCCAGTTAAATATCTAGGTACAACTATAACTGGACAGAATGAACCAGTGTTCAAAGATATGGTCTGGAAAAGAATACAAAAAGATATGGAAAGATGGTTACAATTAAAATTATCCACTTTGATAGACTCATTTTGATAGGAAACTAAGTTGTAATTTGAATCTGCTCCAAGAAAGTAATATGAAGAAATTAAAGAACAGAGTTCAGAAAAGAAATAAATCAAACTCCAACTCTGATCTCCCACCTCTGGCCATTAAGTTACCGAACAATTAAGGATAGATGAATTTTTAGACTCTGAGCTAGATATTCTAGCTACTAGTAATAGGTTTGCTGCTTTCTGTTTCCAATGAGAGGGCAAAAGTAGAAAAGTCTGGGAGGATGCCAACTTCTCCAACAGGTAATAAATTGCAATTTTCTCCCCATGTCTTGAAGGATGAACTAAAACAGTGGTCCCCAACCTTTTTAGCCCCAGGGACCAGCCCCAGGGCCGGCCTGCTGACCATGGCCCCAGGGCCAGCAGGGTGGGGGCACCCAATTTGGCTTCCCACTGTGGCATTTCCTCCTCCCTCCTTCGCCCCCCTGCACAGCCTCGCTTCCTCCTCCTCCCCCATTCCCCCCCATTTCCTCCTTCGCCGTCATTGTCCATGTAGCCTCCCCACCTCCGTTTTCCTCCTTCCTCCTTAACCACCATCCACACAGCCTTCCCGCCTCTGTTTTCTTCCTTCACCGCCGTCGGTGCAGCCTCGCCGCCTCCCCCCCTCCATTTTCCACCTTCCTACTTCACCGCCATCCACACAGCCTCCCCACTTCCGTTCTCCTCCTTCCAACTTCACCACCATCAGCGCAGCCTCCCCCCCTCCATTTTCCTCCTTCCTCTTTAACTGCCATCCACACAGCCTCCCCACCTCTGTTTTCCTCCTTCCTCCTTCTCCACTGTCGGTGCAGCCTCACCACCTCTCCCCCTCTGTTTTCCTCCTTCTGACTTTGCCACCGCCTCACTGCCTCCCCCCTCCATTTTCCTTCTTCGCCACCGCCACCATTGGTGCAGCCTCACCTCCTCCTCCCATTTTCACCATTTTAAGGCTGGGGAAGGGTATCTGAAAATGGGGGGAAGAGGAGGTGCCGGGGGGGGGCGGTGAGGCTGCATGACCCATCTCAAACAGGCCACAGCCCAGTACTGATGCAGAATAAAACAGTATCCTTTGGAGCAAAACACAATTTGAAAAATTATCAAGGTCTTCTGCAGAAAACTCAATTTAACGGCAGCCTTAACTAAACCTTCAACCCCTCAAGACTCTCTCATACTGGAGAATGGAGATCTAAATTATAATCCACTCACTCAAACTGATTTGGAGTCCTTTCAAGAAGTAGAAAGACGTAAAAAAATCCCTTGGGACCTTCAATTCCATCTTCAAAAAATAACATCACAAAAGACATGGTAATGGATGTCGATGTAACAAAAGATGGACTTCCACAGACTCTCAGTTCTCTGGTACTAGAATTTGTGGACAGTGATCTCTTCCATACTGTGGGACAAGGGGGATGGATTAACTATGAGACCTCTAGATCACAATCATGGAAGTTACTTTCCAATTCCATAAATGTGAGAGGTTTGCAGAACCGGGCCAAGAGAAAGCGGGTTATGTCTACACTTGCCAGACAACAAGTTGATAAAGCAACACATCAGAAAATATTGAAACCAAAATGGTTTACAAAACAATATTTAGCCTCAGGGTCATCAAAAGCACAAGGTGTAGCAATTCTCTTTTCACACAGGGTCCATTTTAATGGGAGGCCCCATAAGAAGACCCAGTAGGACATTATTTATTTGTTAGATGGAAGCTGGATGGGGTTTTGATTACTATAGCAGTCATCTATGCTCCTAACTCCTTAAAGATGTATTTCGGAAGCTGCAGATTTTTCAAAGAGGGGAAATAGTGATAGGAGGGGTGTGAAAAACGGTCAGGGTCAGCGTTGGGAAGAGACCGCTTTAAAATTTTTATCACCTTCACCCAGTACCTCAGGCACACAGAATAAAATCTTGTCAGAAATAAGGAAGCACCAAACTGTTTTATAATTCAGAACCAAAATATTATATTTATTAAATGCAGAAGGCAAGGAAGGGAATAAATAATAATTATTGGCTGGTTAAGAAATCAGTTGGCAGGCCTAAGTTTAAATAATAACTGATCTCTAAACACAAGAGATGTTGGCAGGCTGAAGTAATATAAAAAACAACCGGCAGGCAATGTTTTCCTTAACACTAGAAAATACTCTTATGTAGAGAAAGATTATAAAAGTTGGTTCAGGTTTTCTTAAATATAAAAATCCACACGCTCTTTGTCTCTCACTTAGAGGACTGTCAGAATTTGTGACAGAAAATATTCCCACATAGACACTGTCCACTAGCATACAGGTACACTCCAGACGTTGAGTAATACCTAGGACTAACACCCTTGAGAGCTATCACACAAGCCCCTCAATTCCCTGTGTTCAGTCCCACACAGCTAGTCTCCCTGTCTGACTCCTGGGATTTCCTTATAGCCACAAGAACTTAAGCCTCTCTCCCAGTGTGTTTGTGTGTTCTGCAATTGAACCAGGAGTCTGTCCTGTAGCAATGGCAGAACTCCTCAGCAGAGCCTTCAAGATTTCCTCTGCTCTAGTGACACAGTGTGCCACCACTCAGAGAGGTTTTTTTAGCTCTTAAAGAGCCTGGTTTTGCCCCTTCTCACAATTAAAACTCTCTCTGAGACAGAAACTATAATTCACCAGTTCTGTCTCAAGGAACTGAGTTGACAGATTGCTCTTAGTTCTTTTTTCAGTCGATCTCTGAACTCTTCCAGAACTCAAATTGAACTCAACTGTGAAGCGATTTCCCCCATTGCTAGCCTCCTTCCAATTGATACATTCCATATCCATGGAAGCGGCTCAGCCAATCAGAATGAGCTTTGCAACTCACCCAGGATAACTGCTTTAGTCCATCACAAAGGGATTTTAATTTTATATTAAACAATATTTGGGATTATTCATACAAAAACTGTTCTGTTAAGCAGAATTGGTCAGATCCTAATACACAGTTATATCACTTGCTGCGCAGTGCTCAACTTCTTGATGTCTGGAGGGTACTCCATCCATTGGAAAATGGATTATACCTATTTTTTGGTCAGGCACCAGATACAAACAAGAATTGATTATGTTCTTGTGACCCACTCCATGCTTTCCAGTGTGGTAACTGAGGATAGGACCTAAACTCTGGACTGACCATTCATGGGTTTCCTGTACTGTAACAGCTAGTGATCACTCAGAAAGACAGTTGAGTTGGACCCTGTCATGAAAAGGCCTCTTGGCCTCGGCCTTTGTCATGATCCCTAACTCTTAATCAGGCTCATGGCCTTGTAGGAGTGCACTTTTTACAGGTGGGGAGGGTCACCTTTAAGAACTGGGTTGTGGAAACAAGAAGCTTTGACTCCCTTCACCTGGCGTTTCTCCACACAACCCATGGCTGAATTTGCTTTTTTTGCTATGGTATCACACTGACTGCTCATATTTAGTTTACAGTCCACTAGTACCCCAAGATCTCTTTCCCACACACTACTTCCCAAAAATACATCCACCATCCAGTATTTGTGCTTCACATTTTTGTGGCGCAGATGTAAGACTTTGCATTTGTTGAATTGCATCCTGTTTGCAACTGCCCACGTCTACAGTTTATTCAGATCTTGTTGAATTTTAACTCTATCCTCCAGGATGTTTGCTACTTCTCCCAGTTTGATATCAGCAAATTTTATGAGCAGATCATTGATAAAAATGTTGAAAAGAACTGGGCCCCAAAAGAACTGCAGCACCCCACTGGACACCTCTCTCCAGTCTGATGAAACTCCATTGACAACAACTCTTTGGGTATGGTCCTCTAACTATTTTCTTATCCACTGAATTGTCCTGTAGTTCAATTCACAGTCTTCCAGTTTGCCCATCAGAATGTCATGGGGGACCTTATCAAAAGCTTTAGACCACGCTGCTTTATGAATGGGGCCCCGGGGAAAGGGGGAAGGCATGTCATTGGATAAGGTGCCAGTCCTCCAGGGGCCCCCCGAAGAAGTGCTGTGGTCTCTGTGATACCCAAGTACAGGGTGGCAGAGGACCTTGAGGCCTGGCCTCAGAGCTGGAGAGGGGGATTGGGAGTCCTGTTCCTCTCAATACGAACCCCTAGACTGAGCAGGTAGTGGCAGTGAGCCCAAGTGGCTGAAGGAGAAATAGCTCCCTCCAAAAAGGGGAACGGGGTCTGGTAGGCAAACCAGGGCCGTTCCGTCACATTTGGCGGCAGCAGTGGGATAAGAACAAACAGAGAACTTGATTGGCCAGGCATTTTTGTTTTTGATACGTGCAAGCACCCAGAGGAAGCAACAGAGGTTTTGTTTTATTTCCGGGTCAACTGGAGTAGGGAAAGTTTAGTTTAGTTAGGATGGAGCGTGTCAAGAGATGGGACATCCTGATGATGACAAAGCCACAGCTCCAGGAAGAGTGTGCAAAGCAAAAGCTGGAGTGTGACAACATGACGGTAGCAGATATGCAAGACCTCCTGTTGGAGCATAATCAGCGTGCAGGGGCACCTGCAGAAGTGCACCCCATCCAGTCAGAAGCAACCTTACGGCTACAAGTGAAACTAGAGAGTATGCGTATTGAGGCAGACCGAGACCGCAGATGGGAGGAAAGAGAGAGGGATGAAAGACAGGCAGAGATCCTCAGCCAGGAGGAAAGGGAGAGGGATGAAAGACAAGCTGAGATCCACAGACGGGAGAAGGAAGAGCAACGTCACCATGAGCTTGAGGTGCTACGTCTGAAAGCTGAACAAAGCAAAAAGATCAAAGTCACCCCCAAAGACTTTGCAGTGTACAAAGAGGGAGAAGACCCCTCCATATACCTCTCCAACTTTGAAAATGCAGCCAAACAGTGGGGAATTGCAGAGGAAGACTATAAGAACATAAGACAAGCCATGTTGGATCAGGCCAACAGCCCATCCAGTCCAACACTCTGGGCGTTTTCACACTGACCTTAATCAGCAGCGATGCCGCTCTTCACCACGCAGGATCGGCGCGGATTTCGCACTAATTGTCGCGGAGCACCCGGAAGAGCCGGAAAGTCCCCCGGCTTTTGCGGCGCAAACGGAAACTGCCAAAAACCAGTTTCCATTTGCGCCGCAAAAGCCGCGGGACTTTCTGGCTCTTCCGGGTGCTCCGCGGCAATTAGTGCGAAATCCGTGCCGATCCTGCGCAGTGAAGAGGGTCGTCGCTGCTGATTAAGGTCAGTGCGAAAACACCCTCTGTGTCACACAGTACTTCTGTAGCATCCTGAGTGGAGAACTTGCAGCCATCTATCACAGCATGCCTATGGAAGATGGGGGAATAACTTTTGCAAACTATAAAGCCACTGTCTTTAAAAGGTTTAAACTGGGGGCAGACCACTTCCGAAAGCAGTGCAAGGGTTTAGCCCCACCAGAATGTAAATCCTATGCTGAATTTGGGGTAAAGCTAGGTGATCTTGGGAAGAGATGGGTAGAGGAAGAAAAAGCCCAGGATTTTAAGGCTTTGTTTCAGTTGTTGATTTTAGACCAGTTCTACTTCAGACTTCCCAAAGAGTTGAAATGCCTGGTAAAAGATAGGAAACCTAAAACCATTACAGAGGCCTCAGAACTGGCAGACGAGCTGGTGCTGAACAGAGAGGGGTTGAATTGGATCCCTTTCCAGTTGGGAAGGGGACAAAAGGGGTGGGAAGGAACACCCATCACCCAAAAGGGAAGGGAAAACTGCCCAGGAAGAGGGTAGGAAATCCCCTGATTTGACTAATCAGGATCGGCCCCAGATTTGAACGTGCTACAACTGTGGGAAGGCTGGACACCTAAGGTCAGCCTGCCCAGAGCTGCAAGCTGAAACCCCCAAACACACAACAAAAGCACCAGTCACTCCAAAGGTGAAGGAGGAGTATGTGGCCGTGGTAAGCCATGAATGTCTTTTCACCAGAATGGAGCCTGTGGAGGCCTGGAGTGATTTTGTTGAACCAGTAAGGCTTAAGGACTGGTTGGTGTTGGGATATGCTGACACTGGCTCTTCAGTCACCCTTGTGAGGGCTGATCTGGTTTCAGAAGCTGACATTGTCCCTGATATGGCATTCAGAATCAAGGGGGTTCTGGGACCACCCACCAAGATTCCTGTGGCCAGGATGCCAGTGGAATGGCGAGGATCAGCAGGTCTTATGGAGGTTGGGGTAATGAAGGAACAGACAGTTCCAGTGTTATTGGGCCGGGATTTGTTGGTTGGCCAGTGCACTATCAATGCTGTAACCCGCAGCCAAACCCTCAGAGGAAAGTGAGAGGAGGAAGGCAACTTTAGGGAAGCCACCTCACCACCAACCAGGGAGGGGGAAATAGCCCAGGTTACTGAGGACAAAGAGAGGTCAGTCACCCAGGAGGGAGAGGACCAGCCTGTCCCAAGCCCTGAAGGAGGGTGTGCCCAATGGGAAGAGGGGTGCCAATTCACCCAAGGGCAGCAGGATGCTGTGGAGCCTTCCAGGCAGGAAGGAGTTCAGTTGGTTGACACTGAAAAACCAACTGAGGGGGCAGAGAACCCAAACCAAACTTTGGCTGAGTGTCCCGGGAATAGTGGGACTATGGGTGGCTTGGAGAAGCTGAGGGCAGAAAGTCTGGGAAAATCAGAAACCTTCCTGTCAGAGATCCAAAGTGACCCTAGTCTGGAACCGCTGCGTAAGATAGCAAGGGACCAGGAAGTGGAGTTCTCAGAAGCTCTGACTGAACAAGTGGTATGGAAGCAGGGTTGCTTATATAGGCTCTGGTTGCCACCTGGTAGACGAGTGACTTGGGAAGCAGTTCAACAGCTTGTGGTTCCCAGGAAATACAGGCTGAAGCTCTTGGAGCTGGCACATGACATACCGTGTGCTGGACACTTAGGGATTAACAAGACCAGACAGAGGCTTTTGTTAAATTTTTACTGGCCGAAGCTGGCTCAGGATGTGATGGACTACTGCAAGTTATGTCCAACCTGACAAAAGGTGGGCAAAAGTGGGTGCAAAGCACGAGCTCCTTTGCAGTCCCTTCTTATCATGGGAGAGGCATTCCAAAGGGTAGAAATCGACGTTGTGGGCCCGTTCCCAAAACCCACTCAGAGACACAAATGGTTTATATTAACTATTGTGGACCACGCAACCAGGTACCCAGAAGCAGTGCCTCTAGCCTCCACTGAGGCTCCAGTAGTAGCAGAAGCCCTGATCAAGGTGTTCTGTCAACTGGGGTTTCCTGCTGAAATTCTGACAGACAGGGGGCGTAACTTTCTGTCAGAACTAATGGAGTGTTTGTGGAAATGCTGTGGAGTGAAACATCTGAAAACCACAGCCTACCATCCTCAGTCAAATGGGTTAACTGAGAGGTTTAATGGGACTTTGAAAGGAATGCTAAGAGCCTATATTGATACTCATCCCCAAGACTGGGATGAAAAACTGCCACAATTATTATTTGACAGAATAGTAGTGGAAGCGTCCCTCAGGGCCACTCTGGTCAGACCAGTCTCAGTTGTTGCTCTAATGAAGACACTCACAAAAACAGCCGGTTCAACAAAGTTGTATTAGGGTCAGGCAGATATCAAGAATCAGTCCAAGATTCATACACTTATAATCAGTCCAGCCAGGCAAAGGTACAGATACACAGTCCAAATAGAATAGTCAAGTCACAGTCCTTAATCATCAATTCCTTATCAGTCCAACAGCATGCCATGCTCTATCCGTCTGTTCTACTCCACACTGAACAGACGTTAGGCTACTGTATTTGTATTCCCCTTAACCAATCACATTCTTCATTGGTTAATGACATTCACATGCTATCACATGCTAACACCTGTATGCAAGGGTTACACAATCCTTTGGCAGTTCCAATATGCCTTAAAGTCGCGGTGCCCCGGGAAGGGAAATTCCCTTGCCAGCTCTTGACGGTGTGCCGCTGAAAGCGGCCCACAGGGTCAAGAGCTTGGGGGTTCTTCTGGAGCCTTCATTATCAATGGAGGCACAGATAGCAGCCACTTCCAAGTCCGCGTTTTTTCATCTTCGGCGGGCAAAGCAGCTGGCCCCCTTCCTAGAGCACTGGGACCTGGCAACGGTGATTCATGCTACGGTCACCTCGAGACTGGATTACTGCAACGCCCTCTACATGGGGCTGCCCCTGTGTCACGGCTGGGGCCGGGTCAGGCAAAGTCCAGGGGCAGTCCGAGGTCTGTAGCCAGTAAGCAAGAGGGTCCGAGGCGCCAAATCCAAATCACTGTACAAGTATCGCAGGTCCGAGGTCCAGAAGCCGAGGTCAGGGAGTCCAGAAGTCACAAGCCAAAGTCAGGGAGTCCAGAAACCAAAGTCAAGCCGGAGTGGATGCTAGAACGTCAGGGAGATGACTAGTTACTTCCACAAAGCCTCCCCCCAAAGCCTACAGCTATATAGCCCTCTGCTGGCTGTTGCCCATTTGGGCTAATTGCTGGCTCAGAGAGGCAGCCAGGATCCTGTTGCAACTCAAGCATCCTTGCTCTTAGAAGGGCCAGAATCCTCTCAAAACTCAGGGCTCAGGGAGCGTCTTGCTTGTGAACGTGCCGCCCTCCTCTGATCCCTGAGGTCCTGACGGAGGCGGTCACGCACACGCGCCACCCGAGAGGGCGAGGCAGGGGGGCTGGGATCTTCTTCAGCAGGAGGCAGGGGCACTGGTGCAGGTGGCAGGGGCACAGTTTCTTCTGCAGGCTCAACTTCCTCTGCAGGGTCCCCAGCACCCATGACACCCTGTGCCGAACTCGGCGGTTGCAGCTGGTGCAGAACGCGGCGGCTAGACTGCTATTGGGGCTCCCAAGATGGGAGCACATGCGGCCAGGGCTGTGCAAACTGCACTGGCTGCCAGTAGTCTACCGAGTTCGTTACAAGGTGCTGGTCATGACCTTTAAAGCCCTATATGGTCGAGGGCCTGCCTACCTGAGGGACCGTCTCTCCCCATATGAGCCCCAGAGAGCACTGAGGTCAGCTGGTAAGCACCAGCTGAATATCCCTGGGCCAAGGGAGGCCAGATTAAAGACCACCCGAGATCAGGCCCTCTTCATTGCAGCCCCACTACTGTGGAATCAACTCCCGGAGGAGGTACGGGCCCTGCGATGTTTAAACCAATTTCGCAGGGCCTGTAAAACATACCTCTTCAAAATAGCCTTTGCCCATACCGAGCTAAGATAATGTCGCTGTGTATGTTTTCTTTTCTTCCACTGAACTTAAGAAGATCTATTTAGCACCTTAATGTTAATTTTAATGTAACTGTATATTGATTTAAGATGATTTTATTGCTATGTATGATTTTATTGTATTGTATTACCATTTGTGTGTTGTGAGCCGCCCTGAGCCTGCTTGTGCGGGGAGGGCGGAATACAAATAAAAAGTATTATTATTATTATTATTATTATTATTATTATTATTATTATTATTATTATTATAGGATACTGACATATATGAGCCCGCCTTGGCGGGGGAGGGCGGGATATAAAAATAAAGTTTATTTATTATTATTATTATTATTATTATTATAGGGAGGTACCCCAGGAATCCACTGGGTTCTCTCCTTTTGAACTTATGTTTGGCAGAAGGGTCAGGGGACCTCTAGACCTGGTCAAGGAGAGATGGGAGGAGAAAATCCCAAAGGCTAAGATGTCAGTAGTGGACTATGTGTTGTCTTTCAGGGAACGACTGAAAGAGATGATGGATCTGGTGAGGGAGAACCTGCTCAAAGCTCAAAGCAATCAGAACAGTTAGTATAACAAAACAGCCAGATCCCGAACTTTTGACGTAGGGGATAGGGTGATGGTTTTCCTGCTACTGCGCACTAATAAACTAAAAGCTGCATGGGACGGTCCCCATGTAATTGTGGACCAATTGGACAATGTCACATATGCAGTGTCTATGGAGAGGTCTGGGCAAAAGACTAAAGTGGTGCATGTGAATATGCTAAAGCCCTTCTTAGAGAGGCCCATGGTGCTGCACATAACCAGACAGGAAGGAAACCTTGAGATGATAGATGATGACCCATTAGATGTTCTAGCCTATTTTTCAGAACCGGTACAGTGGGAAGAGTTGCCGTGGTCTGCAACTATATCAGTGCCGGACAAAGAAAAGATCCTTGTGGTTTTACACCAGTTTAAGGATATTTTCAAGAAAGAGCCAGGAAGAACAGGCCTGGCAAGACATGGGATTGACACGGGTACTCAGGGGCCTATCAGGTGCCCCCCTTACAGAGTCAACGGTAAGGTGTTGGCAGATTTCCGGAGGGAGGTCCAAGAGATGCTGAGGATGGGAGTCATACAACCCTCAGTAAGTCCATGGGCAACTCCAGTGGTGTTGGTGGCCAAACCAGATGGCTCAATTAGGTTTTGTGTGGACTACCAAAAATTAAACAGCATCACAAAACCAGATGCATATCCTATGCCCAGGATAGATACCCTGCTGGATATGCTAGGCTCAGCTAAGGTGATATCTACCGTGGATTTGTGCAAAGGTTACTGGCAAATGGAATTGGAGTCTGAGGCAAGGGCCAAGTCAGCCTTCCTCACCCCAGATGGACTATTTGAATTCAGGGTGATGCCCTTTGGCCTCCGAAATGCTCCCGCATCCTTCCAAAGGTTGGTGATCAACCTGTTAAGTGGCATCTCGGACTATGCTGTAGCTTATATTGATGACATCGCCATTTTTAGTAAGGATTTGGACTCTCATCTTGAACATTTGGTCAAAGTGCTGGAGGCAATCCAGAAAGCAGGCCTCACGATTAAACTGAACAAATGCCAGTTTGGAATGTCAGAGGTGGTGTCCCTTGGACATAAGGTGGGGAGTGGGAGAATCACTTCACTGTGGGACAAAGTTGGGGCAATCCAAAAGTGGGAGGCCCCAAAGACTAAGAGGCAGGTCAGGGCTTCTTGGGACTGGCTAACTATTATAGGCGCTTTGTCTCAGATTTTGGATACATCGCCGACCCACTGTCCTCTCTCACCCGACAAGGTGGCCTGGACTCTTACCTGTCAGGCAGCTTTTGAGCAGCTGAAGACAGCTCTGGTTTCCATGCCGGTACTCAAAGCTCCGGACTTTGATAAATGGTTCTTTGTTGCCACCGATGCCTCAGACCATGGGATTGGGGCTGTTTTGATGCAGGATTGGGATGACACCAAACATCCTGTAGCTTACCTGAGCAGGAAGCTCATTCCTCGAGAAAAGAACCTGTCCTCAGTACAAAAAGAGTGTCTAGCAGTTGTGTGGGCTCTAGACAAACTTCGCCCTTATTTGTGGGGACAAGAGTTCACCCTCCTGACTGACCACTCCTCTCTGCAATGGTTACAGACTATGAAGAACACCAATTCTAAATTGCAGAGATGGTCCTGGAGGATTCAGGAGTACAATATGAAGATTGAGCACATTGCTGGATGCCACGATGTGATCGCAGACTTTCTGTCCAGAAAGGATGGTGACACTTAAGGTGTCAGCCTTCATGTATTGGAGAAATGCCCGAATTTGTGTGTAATATTTTAGTTAATTGGTTTCTCCTTGTTTGTTTGGATTCGACTACAGGGTGACCTCTGTAGGAGGCAACCCCTCCGGCTCAGAATTTAAGAAGGGGGACATGTGGAGAAACGCCATCTTAGTTAATAGTGGTGCTTGGTTGGGAGGGAACATGAAACTGCTAAGGCAGGCTTTGTGGCCTAGCCTTCCCTTCACTCCCTCCTCCCTTCCGGAGTTAAACCATCAACTCTATGGGGAAAGCCTCCTAGAGGGGCAGGAAGTTCTTTTTTTGTATTGGAGTGAGGCGGGAAAAGTTCAGTTCTCGGCTGGCCCTCAAGGAGAGAGGTTGTCAGTCTGTGGGCTCCTGTCTGTGGGAGAGGCCTTCTCAAGAGAGAGAGGAGTGGACTCCAGGCAGTCAGACCGAGGAAGTCATCCACAAGGCAGGGCAAGTTTAAACCAGGGACGGGAGAGGCGTCTAAATCCACCTTTTATTTGTCCTTCTGGTTGCTGTTCGGGTGCTGTGCTAAACTTTTACATGCAACTGCTTTTGTTTCTTTTCTTTTCTTTTTCTCTTCTAATTAAATATTTTTACTGTTTTGAATGCTGGTAGTCAAACTTTGTACCACATAGATCCCCAACCGCTTTAGACCACGCTGCTTTATGAATGGGGCCCCGGGAAAAGGGGGAAGGCATGTAGTTGGATAAGTTGCCAATCCTCCAGGGGCTCCCCGAAGATGTGCTGTGGTCTCTGTGATACCCAAGTACAGGGTGGCAGAGGACCTTGAGGCCTGGCCTCAGAGCTGGAGAGGAGGATTGGGAGTCCTGTTCCTCTCAATCCGAAACCCTAGACTGAGCAGGTGGTGGCAGTGAGCCCAAGTGGCCGGAGGAGAAATAGCTCCCTCCAAAAAAGGGAACAGGGTCTGGTAGGCAAACCAGGGCCGTTCCGTCACAAGTTGTATCAAAAGGGCTATTACATCAAAATCACAGGAGGTCATAGCTCCACTATATACTGCCTTGGTCAGGCCACACCTGGAATACTGTGCACAGTTCTAGAGGCCTCACTTCAAAAAAGATGTGGACAAAATCGAGCAGGTGCAAAAGAGAGCAACGAGGATGATCAAAGACCTGGAGGAAGAACCCTATGAGGAAAGGCTGAGGGCCTTGGTAATGTTCAGTCTGGAAAAGAGGAGACTGAGGGGGCATATGATTGCACTCTTTAAATATTTGAAAGGCTGTCATTTAGATGAGGGGAAGGAGCTGTTCCACTTGGCAGCTGAGGATAGGACCTGAAGCAATGGGCTCAAATTACAAGCAGAAAGGTACTGGCTGGATAGGAGGAAAAAAATTTTTACAGTCAGAGTAGTTCAGAGGTGGAACCAGCTGCCTAGGAAGGTGGTGAGCTCCCCTTAATTGGCAGTCTTCAAAACATGTCTGGATGATTATTTGTCAGAGATGCTTTAGGCTGATCCTACATGGAGCAGGAGATTAGATGATCTGTATGCCCCCTTCCAACTCTTGATTCTATGATTTTATGATCACCGAGATAACTTGACCACTGACTCTAAGGACATATTTGTAAAACATTATTTTTTACAAATCTAGATTTGTAAAACATTGTTTAACTCCCTTCCAGAGTTAAACCATCAACTCTATGGGGAAAGCCTCCTAGAGGGGCAGGAAGACCGGGCATTACAGGAAGTGGCTGGGTGGCTCAGGCTGAGCGGACTGAAGCTAAATCCGGCGAAGACAGAGGTCTTTTGCTTGGGTCGTTGGGGCCCAGGGAGGGAAATCCCCCTACCAGCTTTTAAAACATTTCAACAGTTCATACAATTTAAAATATGTATTACAGTCCCAGGTTCACTCGCCAGGATCCAGATGGCGGGTTTTCATTCTTATTGAGCGCCGCATGTAATGATATTATAAGATGTTTTGGCACTCTGAATTTGTACTAGGATGGTTCAGGTGTCAGTGCTGGGGGATAGTGGAATAGTGGTCGCCTCCCTGTTATTTGCTAAAAGCTAGTTTAAACAATTCTGTTTTACAGCCCCTGCGGAATTGTGGCAAGTCCTGCAGGGCCCTGATGTTTTCGGGGAGGGCATTCCACATAGCAGTGGCTGCCACCATCTTGCTCTGATGGTGGCCAGGCGTGCTTCTCTTGGCCCGGAGATCATAAGGAGATTTTGAGTACTTGATCAAAGTGCTCTCTGAGGCTTGTATGGGGAGAGGCGGTCCCCATGTCTTATCTACAGGAGAAATGCCACCATCATGGAGTCACTCTTCATTAGTTATGATACCTAAAGAGGGAAAGGACCCTTCTCAGTCAGCTTCTTACAACCCTATAGTTCTTCGTGATTCGGACACAAATATCTTCTCGGTGGTGCTTGTTAATGGGTTGAAGAGTGTTAGAAGAAATTACGTAGCTGTGGACCAAACGGTATTAATTCCTAATCTAAGCACAGAGAAACCCTCCTGCCTTCTATGATTACTTCCCCTACCAACAGTCAAAAAATATTCCAACTTAAAGAACTCCTGGAGGGCAAATATCCTGAAGTTACTCTTAAAATAGCTAAATTTGATTGGTTCGCCTTTAGGAGGAGAAAATTATTAGCTTAAAATGCCTGAGTACATTTGTCTTAATGGACATTTCTGTATATTTCTTATTATTTTTTATAATGCCATAATACTTTTATCATGTTTTATTGATAGTTCTTATATGTATAGATATTTATTTTGTTTAGAATGCTGGCTTTTGCCATAAATAAAATCTATCTATCTATTCCTAATCAAACCATAGAAAGTAATATCAGATGAACTCTGGATTTTATAAACTTTTGCAAGTCTCATAATCAGTCTGCTCTTCTCTTGTCTTTAAACATGGAGAAGGCTTTTGACTCAACGGAACCATGGTATCTATATAAATTATTGCACTCTATGGCTTTGGGGAAAGATTTAAAAGGGTGATATTTTCTATACATAATAGCCCGGCGAGAGTGGGGGTGGTGGGATGGCTGCAAGGGCAGAGGGGCAGGGAGGTGGCACCCCACACTCTAGGGCTGGCCCTGTCAATATTTGAATATGTCTAAGTGAATCTTCAGTTGGTTATGCTGAATCTGCTGTTCTATTGGATCTACTAGTTTTACTTAGTGTGCTCTCTGCTCAATAGAATATGCTTTGTTTTAAGCCCAGTCTTGTGTATTAGTCTTATGTTAGTTATATGATTAACAGCAAATATCTTATACCCACCTATATATGGTCTCTTTTGCAGGCCTCATTTCTCTTCAGCCTCTTGTAATTTCTCAAAACATATAAAAAGAATGTTGTTATTGCTACAATGAATAATAAAAGAGAGAGAGAAATCTCTATTTTATTTATTTTTGCATTGTGTTCATATTTGCTGAGCATTTGGCCTGTATCTTGCTACCCTGCAGACTGGGCTATTAATGAAGTACATGTAGATAGATAAAGGCAGAAAAAAAGTATTAAATAATGAAATATTTTGAATTCAGAAATTAGATCTTTGACTGAAAGGTTCAGATATAGTCCACACTGTATATCATGCCATATGAACAGTATGGTCTGCTCCAAGTAGGAATTTGTAATTATTCAAACAATGTGAACATTTTGAAACATCCTCTCATCTTCCTTTGAAGTGACAGTAATCATTGACTTTTAACTGAAAGCTCAAGAACACAAAGTAAGTAGTCCTAAGTTACATTGAACAAGTCTTTCATATCAATCTGTTAAATGTTCATAGAAAAAAATTCCCCATGCATCATTTTTCTGATTTTTCATTAAACAGACCACAAGATCACAGTGTCAGTTCCATGGAGAGAATAAATAAAATACAACTCTTAAGAACAATGTGATACACAGTAGGTATCACTTATTCAGTCTGTCCTTTGGCTAGCAGGAGAGAGAGCTAAAATGCAACATGCTCTACTACCAGATCTGACAGCCTAATATATTGCATGTGATGTCACATAATTTTATACAATCAGTGCCTAAATTAATGGTGCAATGGTGCTCAAGTTTATGTGATTTATAAAGATCCAACTTGGTTTGATTGATAGTGGACACAACCTGCAGATCATTAAATGTGTCCATTGATTTCCTAGCAATTTCAACCTTATCTAAAGTTTACTGTATGAATGAATGATAAATACTCCTTTCAGATTGTTGGGTAGGATTTCAGGTGTGTTGATTTACTTTGAAGCACAGTCACATCTCTCAGCTACTGGAGAAAATGAATCAAAGTGAGATCACCATATTGTATACCAACCAGTCTGTCATCTTCCTACCTGAAAAGTGACAGGGATTGGGTTTACACAAGGTCATAGTTGCCAATGGGATTTTAATTCACAATTATTAGAAAAATTCAAACTCAATACAAAGATGGGTGGGTTTTTTGACCATCCTACAACTGTATTTGAAATAGAATTGTGTACAAATGACTGTGTCATTGCCAAAATATGTAAATTTTGTTGAAATTTTAAACAGAGGAACTACAGGTAAAGGAATTTATGATAAAGTGGTCAGAAAAGTTTGGTTATTCTATTCAAATGGAACAATAGGAACATTTATGGTTGAAAGGCTTAAAATTTACCTTAAATTCAAATTTAAAAGAAAGCTTTTATAAAATGATGTACATGGTATATGTCTCTAGATAAACAAGCCAAAATATATAAAAATGTTAAGAATAAATGCTGGAAATGCCAATATCATGAAGGGACATTTTATCATATATGGTGGTATTGTAAGAATGCTAAAAAATATTGGGTACAAATACGTTCAATCATGCAGAAGATTTTGAAGACTGACATTCAAACGAAACTAAAGGCTGTAATGCTTTAGGGTCCTCCTAAACCATTAGTAAGTTTGATCTCAGGGTGCCTAAAGTTTGGGCCAAAGCCTTTAGTGATCTAAGTTGTAACTCAGACCTAAGGATTTGGAGACTCAGTGTTTATGTAAGTAGTTAAGAGTTGGTATGCAATTTTGGCAAGATGGGTCAGCTGTGGGTAGGTGTCATGAAGAGAGAGCCTCTTAATTAGGAGAGAACATTCCAAAGCTGGAGGAGTGAAGAATTGTGGCTATTCTAAATCACTCCTTAATTTAGGGAGTGGCTGAACATCCCAGATGGAATTGATTGCAAGGGCCTGGCAGTTAATGTGACCTGGCTATAAAATATGGCTATGCCAAGCCCAATTTGAATCTGACTCCTTTCAGTTAATGTGACCTGGCTATAAAATATGGCTATGCTGCTGATCTGATCCACTTAGAGCTGCGGCTGTACCTCTGTAACCTTGGTGTACCTAACTGAACCTGAAGAACCTACGGTCCTGTCTGACTGAAGTTGCCTGTGTGGGTAATTATACTAAGTTTCAGTAAGGATGGTTATGCCTAGGTCTGTTTTTTCCATCCCTTCCTATAACTGTTAAATTTTTCTTCTTTTTCTTTGCACACACAATAAAATATTTCTTATCAGTTATTCTTGTGTGGAATCTCGGTTGCCAAATCCCAAAGGCTAATTCAGTGTCTTAGACCAGGGCTACCTATTAAGATAAAGAAGTCCTTGGCCCTTTTCAGACACACAGTATAATCAGATGTCGCTGCTGTTTCTTCCCGGATTTAAAGTGGTTGATCATACAGCAACATCTGCCTCCCGGTATTAACTTATGGTACCCCCCCCCCCCCCAATTCTTCTTGGAACCGGATTATTTTATTACCTGCTCCTTTGAAGTGTTTTTTGAGTTCTCCGGTTTCACTTTGTAGTTTTATCCATCTGGATAATTCTGCTGCGATATTAACCAACTTCCGAATGTCTGAAGGCTGTTCCAGAGCAAAAGGGGCCTCAGACATCCAGTTTACAGTCACCATTTTTTTTACTACTTAGCGATATGTGCATAACTGCATAACCACATGATGTTTAACCTATGTGCATGTGCACATAGCACACATGTACATAGCGTGCATGCGCATAATAGTGGAGAAAAAAAGAACTGCATGGTGCCATCATGTGGATGGCAGAAGACGGTTTCACTGCGGAATAATTTGAATTGCAGTATGGCAGTCTGATCAATAATATCCGGAACAAAGATATTTGGAGCAGAACCAGGTCAATTTAACACGGACTCAACATACTGTGTGAACAGGGCCCTTAACTGTTTTTAAAGTTTGCTTGACTGGGTGGTTGCTGCTCTGTAAGTCTACCTTGCAGGGTGGTTGCTAGTTTCCTGGGAAAGGCTGGAGACTCCAGTTCTTAAGAGATCAGTGGGGTGGTGGCAGCAATAGAGATGAGGGCTGGACTCCTAGGGCTTGTAAGGGACCTGGAGCACTGGAGCCTGGCCCTCTTTGGGACTCCTGGCCAGTCAGTAGTGGGAGTTGGCTGCTGTCTGAGGTGGGGTTCCATTACAGAGGCTTTTTTGGTTGGGGATAATGGATAAACAACTCAAGAAGATGAATATATCTGACAAAAGCAGCAAGATTGTTATATGCTCAGACTGTTATAAGCTAACATCTTTAAGACTGCTATATGCTCAGACTGTTATAAGCTAACATCTTTAAGACTGCTATATGCTCAGACTGTGTGTATACCTACAATAGAGGAATGGCTAGTCAAGATGATGGTATTTGCAGAGATGGCCAAACTCACATCTCTGATAAAAGATATGACTACTTAATTTTATGAATATATGGAAACCCTTTATGGACTTCTTGCATGAAAATAAAATGATGATTTGTTGTGTTGAAGATTAAAAGGCAAAGATAACAAGCTTATACAGAAAGGTGATAACTGTCCCTTGGCCTGATACTGGACTAAGGTAGAAATGAGTAAATGTATGGATTCTGGTTGTGGAGAAAGTCAGATATTAATCCATCTTTTACAATTACAGTTGTTTCTTTTTGTGTGTGTAGGTGTTTCTTCACCGTTTTTTATTATCTGTACAAAACTTCTAATAAAAATATGAACAAAAGTGATAGAGATTAGGAATCGACAGAGTAGTTCTCATGGTAAGAAACATTTTGGAACTTTGTAATAAGGACAAAAGGGGACAGATGATGTGAGTGGAGTACACATCTGTAGACATTCAGTGCTGGATTACCCAATAAGCAGACTAAGCATATGCTTGGGGCACCAAAAGAGAGAGTGAGGGGATTGGGGGAAGAATTTGATAGTTCAAAAAAGCATTGAAGTAGTTATCATGGAGAAAATCTGCACTTTGTTAGAGTTTCTTACATTCCACTATACACTCTTCCCCCTCTTTTCTGTTCTCTTTTTATTACTTGCCCCCACCTAAACAAGGGGGCATATTGCTAAAATAGATCAAAACAATACAAGGAAATCAGATCCTATCATGTGTTGCAATGGTATAATGCCATATTATTTTGTGATTGTATTCTATTGTGGTTTTAAAATTGGCCTATTGTGACCCATCCTGCACCCACTTGTGGGAGGGCAGGATAAAAATTAAATACAGGCTAAATTGCAGGCTGAAAGGTCTTAGGAAGCCAACTAACTCTGGCCATGCACCCAACACCACCCCACCTATACCAGCATGGCCATCTATGCCTCACTGTGGTGACACCTGAATGCCATGTCCCTCTGCTGCCAGTCATGGGTGGCCAGACCCTCGGGCACCCTGCTTCCAACGTAAGTCCCATTTGCACCAATGTAACCTAACTTACATGGGTGTAACTGGGACTTATACCAATGTAAGGGTTAATTCGCTTCCACAGCACTTTCTCCCCCCCCCCCCCTTAGGATTGCACTGCCAGTGTACAAAGAAAGATCAAGTAGATTTTTTCTTTAAATAATACAGACTTTTCTGATGAACAATATTTACAAGGTTCCCAACAAGTAGTTGACTTGGACATAAATCTCTGTGGAGAACTATGGCAGTTCCACTGTTACATGAGGGTAAAGTTTAATGAAATAGGAAATATGAAATTCAGTCACATTGATCTTCATGACACAATGAAAGCCGGAGTACAATTTGTATTTCCAAAGGTAGAGATCACAATATGTATTTTTGTAACATTGATGATTACTAACTGCTCCATAAACCATTCTTTTTCTCAGCTGAAAAGAATAAAAATCCCTCAAGGGAATAATAGAACCACAGAGTTGGAAGGGGCCATAGTTCAACACCCCCCCACACACACACACACACTCAATGCAGGATCAGTGAAGAGCATCCCTGATAAGGAGAAACAGCAGAGGAAATGGGTAGATCACTGTGCAGTTTGAGAGCTGCATCTGCACCTGAAGGCCGATAGTCTGCAGCTGGTGTAAATAGTCTCCTGAGGCGGTCAGCCATCAACTGGACTGCCTAAGATCTTCCACTGCCTAGGTGAGCACATCCTCAGCTGAGGGAAGTCAAGCCAGCCAAGAGAAGGTTTCAGGTCCTGCAGTTAAGAAAATAAGTTACTGTGTAGTTGCATTTTCTCAATAAAGCATTCCCAGCTCTAAGTGCATCTGCAGCTGTAATCTTCTAACATGGATTTGCTGCCTTTGCTGATGTTTTATCTTACTTGCTCATCTTGTAGGGTGGGGAAGGGATTTAATTATTAAACATGCCTGAAATATTTCTTCTTAATATTTGTGTCAATCGAAAATCACATTCCTAATGTAAGTGCAGATCAACCCCTTCAAAAAATGGAGCTCTTTTTTACACTCTGCCTTCAAGGCAAGGTATAAATGCTTTTATGATTATTATTAAGATTTGTATTTAGTTTTGAATTCCCCCCCCTCCCAAACTAGGAAAGTCTCCATATACTCTGGAATTTATCTTCCATTGGTCAGTGGGCACATGTTGCATTTTCTCTTGCACTGAAGTCCAGAAGATCTTCCATCCATTTCTCTATACTAGCTGAAGTACCTGATTTTCAAATCTGAATGTTTTAATAAATAAATCTGCTATTGGTTATTAATTCTGCAGAGTTACATCATGGGTTTAGAAAGATGTAATTCTGTTTAGGATTACACAGTTGAAATAGTAAAAATCATATAAACCGTAGGTTAATTGTTGTCTAATTAGAAAACTTGACTCCTACCTGCATTGTTTATAAATCTGGTAATTCAGCAGCAACTAAAAGTCTCTCAAATTACTGAAGGAATACAAATGCAAAAAAAGTTTAGTTAGGCTTGTCCCCACAGTGCCTTCTTTAGCAGCATCTGATAAAAAAAGAAGGACCAGGAGGACACACTTCAAATGTTTATCTGTAACTGTATGCTCAAGCAAAGCACTGCTCACAGAGAAGATGGCTGTGTTAAATGCACATGCAAAGATGCCATAAGCTAAATGATCCAAAAGCTTGTGCAGATGGGTAGCTCCTCACTTAGAAGTGGCAGACAGATGGTGTGTGTGGGCAGCAGAATAACTGCCATCTTTGAGTGCATGTACTTTGTCTTTAATAAATGTGCAATTGTGTTGAAATAGTCGTGGCATTGTTCAAATTAACTGTTTGGAATGTGTGCATTTGTGCAGACAACTGTAGCTTTGCTGTAGCAGAGAAGAAATGTCTGCAGCTCTGCAGCATACCCTGCTAGCCAGCATGTAGTTCGTGCCATGAGCAGGAGAATTCACAGCAAAATAGAAACATGTTATGATGCATGCAGATTTCTAATACACCCACACTACCGAGATCTTTCAATGAGAGTAATGAAATCCCTTTCTGTCTGCACAACTATGATAACTAAAGCTGCCGTGGTCATTTATAACCTGGGCAGGAGGGATTTTTTGTGCAATATTTGTAAGACCCCCATCTAGGCTTATTACATGTACCCACCTCAGCCACCACCCAGCATAGATGGACAAACAGGACTTCCCAGACTGAGGTATGGTACACTGTCCTGAGGAATTTAAGATCTATGTTCTTCCTCAGTCCATATGAAGATGTTGCTGTTTACAAATGGAATTCTTGCATTAAATTATGGTTGATTCAAAAACAGTAATACCAGGGGTTGATTTTCACTAGGGCTCAATCCTGCCATCTATTTTCAATGTCACAGGTCCTAGAAATGTTAAGAAAGCTCCCTAAAGTAACTACAGAAAGTCACAGTATACCTGTTGGTTCTGGTCCAACCTTCTGGGGCCACAGAAAACAACTCTGCACCATCCCATATATGACAACTCATCAAGTACTTGAAGATGGTTATCATGAAAGCCAGTTTGGTGTAGTGGTTAAGTGTGCGGACTCTTATCTGGGAGAACCGGGTTTGATTCCCCACTCCTCCACTTGCACCTGTTGGAATGGCCTTGGGTCAGCCATAGCTCTGGCAAAGGTTGTCCTTGAAAGCGCAGCTGCTGTGAGAGTCCTCTCAGCCCCACACACCTCACAGGGTGTCTGTTGTGTGTGTGGGGGGAGAAGATAAAGGAGATTCTGAGCCACTCTGAAATTCGGAGTGGAGGGCGGGATATAAATCCAATATCTTCTCCTTATCTTCTTCATATCACCTCTCAGCTGTCTCCTTGCCAGGCTAAACATACCCAGCTCCTTCAGCCTTTCCTCATAGGACTTGGTCTCCAGAACACTATCTCCTTGCCCTCCTCTGGACACGTTCCAGCTTGTCTATATCTTTCTTAAATTGTGGTGCCTAAAACTGAACACAATACTTTAGGTGAGGAGCAGAATAAAGCAATACCATCCATTTACATGATCTGGACCAGGGGAGGCCAAACTTGCTTAACATAAGAGCCACATAGAATAAATGTCAGATGTTTGAGAGCCACAAGGAAGGAAGGAAGATAAATAGATGGGAAGGGAGGGAAGGAGAGGTGGAAAGAAAGCAACTTTAAATGCATTCTTCAAGCTGCTGCTGGCTTGGTTTGGAGAAGTGATTTAAAGAGACAAATGCCTTTTCCAAGCCAGGTGATGGGGTGGTGGAGGGCTTTAAGAGCCACGTGATATGTGTGAAAGAGCCACATGTGACTCCTGAGCCACAGTTTGGCCACCCCTGATCTGGACACTATACTTCTATACTATACTACCACTATACTAGCCCAAAATCACATTTGCCTTTTTGGCTATTGTATTGCATTGCTGACTCATTTCAGTGTATGGTCTACTAAGAGCCCTAGATCTTTTTCACACATACCACTGGCAAGACAAATCTCCCCCATTCTATGATGCATTGGATTTTTCTTATTTAGAACTTTACATTTATCCCTGTTAAAATTAATTTTATTTGTTTTACCCCAGTTTTCCAGCCTGTTATAAGACTATCTTCTACTGTATTTGTGACCCCTCCCAATTTAGTTTCATCTGCAAATTTAATAAACATTCCCTCTATTCCTTCCTCCAAATCTAAAGTACCCACCTGATGAAGTCAGGAAACAGATTAACAAAGCCAGAATGATACCCAGTGAAAACTTGTTACAAGACAGACCCAAAAAAGACAATAACTGAATACTACTAGTGCTCACACACAACTCTCAACAGAAAACAGTTCAACGCATCAACAATGATGTACAACCTCTATTGGACAGTGACAGCTCTTTCAAAAGTACTGGGGGCAAACCTTTTCTTGCACATAGACAGCCCCCCTGTCTCAACCAACTCCTCACCCACAACAATACAATATCTCATTTGAGCATGGACACTGGTACCAGAGCTTGCAATAAACCCAAGTGTCAACTTTGCTGCCACATACACCCAGACAACACAATCACTGAACCTAATAGCATTAACTACACCATCTCAGGCTCATTCACTTGTTCATATTCCAACTTTATATATGCCATTAAATTCCAACAAAGTTCTCTACATAGGGCAAATAGGACAAACCCTACACCAAAGGATAAATGGACATAAATCTGACATAAGGAATTACAAAACTAAGAAACCTGTAGGAGAACATTTCAACCTTCCAGAACATTCAATGGGTGACCTCAAAGTAGCTGTTTTACTGCAAAGGAATTTCAAGAACAGAATGGAAAGGGAAATTGCTGAATTACAAATTATGATGAAACTTAGAACAAACACCTTCCCGGGATTGAACAGGGATATTGATTTCTTATCTCATTACATATGCTAAACCCATTCTCACCAAATAGAGCTATACATCCACAGTATTCCAATGTATTTCTCTTTTAGAATAGTGTATCAGAATAATGTCTTTTTTATATTGACAAACTTAAATAGTAGGTATTGTTGCTTATCTCATTAAATATGCTAAACCCATCTTCCACTTTATTCTAATATATTCTTTTTTGTATTGGCAAACTGGAATTATGTTTATAATGTATGCTACATGTTAAAAAGTAAATTAGGTGGACAGAAACAACTCTGAGAAAAACAGGTTCTCAGTTTAATCCAGGCTCAAGGAGCAATAGAGCAATTAACAGATTCTGCATTTATTGCCTGATGACACTCTCACCATCACTCCAATTCTGACACGTTTATTGACTTCACTGTTTTCCCACACAACAAATGGTATCTAAACCAAACTAGTTGTTATTTCAATTTGTTAATTGTACCATTTTGCCATTGGATTCTAACTTTGTACTGTTCTGCATGCTTAACCACTGCCCACCAGCTATATGTAACTCTGCTCCCTGTACCCCATTTCATTGTCTGATGAAGTGTGAATGCAAACATAAGCTTACATTCTGAATATTTGTGTAGTAGTTGAAAAAGAGCCTTAACTGTTTCACCAATGTTTATACAATGTTCTCCTACTAAGTCCAGGAAAAAAAAAATCAGTAAAACTTAACTGCTTATTTTATCTGGATTTATATCATTTATGGGGGATTGACTAGGAACAGGACTTCCTATTGAATGTTCTTGTTCAATCTGGGCAGAGACTTCTATCTGAGTAATATCATCTGTTTCTAAAGGGGCATATTTGTTTGAGGCAGTAAAATTTGAGAAGTCACTTACTTCTGCCCATCAAGCAAGGTCATCTAAGCATAGCTGTTTTGTAGTCTGTGGTGGCGAACAGTGCTCAGAGAAAGTCATCAGTCGTTCCCCACCCCCCCACCCCCATCGTAAATTGAGTTAATTTTGTAATATCCAAGGTCAATTTTATCCTCAAAGCCACAAGGAACCCAAGCAGTCAGACACACAGCAGACCTCCTCCCCACACCTACATTCTGAATAAAACTTTGTTGGTCTTAAAGCTGCTACTGGACTCCAACTTTTCCCCAGTAACAGATGTCAAGCTGACAATTCAGTAGTTACCTGGATCCTCCTTCCCCCCCTTCCTGAAGATGGGAACAACATTTGTCCATCTCCAGTCTTCCAGCAACTCACCTGTCCGCCAAGAATTCTCAAGAATAATGGCCAGAGGCACAGAAATTCCATCTGCAAGTCAAGGAAATCATTGTGTCAGTTTCACCAAAGGCAGTTCAGTACATGCTCTTCAGGGTCTTAACTTCCATGGATTAAGCCTGCAAATGAGCCTCCAAATTAGAAACAACAAAGGATGCTTTTTGGGGTGGGGTGGGGATCCATACCTTAAGCAACACTGTTTGATTGGCTTGTTTTAACTTCATTGAGGTTAAAACAAGCCAATCATCTCATTGGGGTGAAGTTTTTGCTCTAAACCTCTGAACTGTGGGAGCAGGGGGGAATTGTAAAACTTATCCCATCAAAATATTCAATGTTGATGGACATCTGTTCCAGGGTTTTGCTGTCTTCCCCACACACTTTTTGGGGAAAATATCTGTTTTTCTTGACTTAACGGTTTATTGTATAGAAATCTTCATGACAGAACCATTTCATTATCCCAATACGTAACTGTAACATATAAATACAATTATTAATGATGGAGGCTAAACTTTAGAATATCCTATCTATGTAATGTGGAGTCAAAGACATAGGCCGTTTTCCCACTGAGCTTACCTCGGAGTGACGTCCCTCTTCACCACGCAGCATCTGCGCGGATTTCCCACCAACTGCTCCGAGGCTGCTCCAAGGAACCAGGAAGTTCCCAACCTTTTGCATCGCAAATGAAAACCGCTAAAAACCAGTTTACGTTAGCGACGCAAAAGCCGCGACTCTACTTGGTTACTCAGAGCAGCCTTGGAGCAGTTGGTGGGAAATCCGCGCAGACGCTGCGCGGTGAAGAGGGACGTCGCTCTGAGGTAAGCTCAGTGGGAAAACAGCCATACATTTTCCTGTAGTATATTTCTCCTTGACTATTGTTTACTCAAGTTCCTCTGTATTGCCTGAATTTTCAGGACCCAGACAATATATATTAGAATTGTGTACACAGTCTCCTGCTCCAATGTAGCAAACCCTTGCCCCCCAAAAACTTTTTGTTGCTGAAATTTCCCCAAGTCTAATGGCGGGCTATAGAAATTCACAGCCCACTTCTCCTTGTCCCCTCATTTAAGTTGGGTTTAATCAGACATTTTAAAAGCACAAATTGTTGGGTCTGGTTTAGAATGGCAGGACTAGTCAGGCAGCTGTCCTTACTTTCACCTAACAGAATGCTCTGAGCTTCAGCACAGCGGTGTGGCCTAGTCTAATGGTTACCATACTATCTCACAAATTGCACAGAAAGCCTTTGCTTTAAGTTAAGAAATCAATACTGGTGGATTTATTTAAAGAAACAAGAAAAAGTGACTATTCTAGCTAACTATGGATGGCTTTGGATTGATAGTATGCAATGTGGTTAGTTCAGATCAGGAGGAGAGACACCATGCTGTTCATCCTGATGCATGTGGAGAAGAAGGAAGAGAAGGAGAACAAGGAGGAAGGAAGTTCCCTGA
Source organism: Heteronotia binoei (assembly GCF_032191835.1). NCBI lineage: Eukaryota > Metazoa > Chordata > Lepidosauria > Squamata > Gekkonidae > Heteronotia > Heteronotia binoei. The sequence goes on along the minus strand of NC_083224.1, from coordinate 126,365,970 downwards.
GAATACATTGTACTGGTCTGAGAGGGTGAGACAGGAAGAAGACTGATATTGTCCTAGCTATCTAGTTTTGGTGTTTGCAATCTTGGAGAACTGAGCAAGAGACATCGTCAGTCTGTTCTTCCAACACAAATACTCTTCATAGGTCTGCCATCAGTCTGGTTGACAGACATGCTTGAAACTTAATTTCTCTGCTTGAAATTTAATTTATGGACATGCGGGACCTGATTTCTAGTGAGGCAATCAGCTGCTCCAGGGCCATTCCAGGGTGTGAAAATTTTGTAGCAGGACGATGCACACCTAGAATTAAAGTCCCGAGCACATCTGTCAACATGGTCCATGGAAAACATTGGGGGGAGGACATAGAAGAAATTTGGAATGTGTGATGAAGCCCTTTATTTGCCCTGATATATATTTGAGTTGGAACATATCTGTTTCTATGGCTACTCCCTGCTGATAGATTTTTTCTTTATATAAATGTATTATTTTTAAATCCACTCCACCTTATTAATTAGCAAGTGTCAGCATCTGAGTAACAAGATCTCAGTGAGATTCTTTGAGTCAGTCTATCCAGGTAAAACCAGTTCAAAGGATTCTGGTCTCTGGCTGAGGTCTTTTCACATCACCTATTACCTGATTCTTTCAACTGGAGATGCTGGGGATTGAACCTGGAACCTTCTGCATGCCCAGCAGATGCTCTGCCAGTAAGCCACAGCCAATCCCAATCCTAATGTGCTTCTCTTCAATAATATCCCTGGTGAGAATCCTTTCTGTAATTCTTAACAAATATTAACCAATGTTACTGGAACAAATATCTGAGGATCACTAGATGCACCCTCAGAAATCTAGATTTACAGCCATTTGACATGAGATCAGACTGTTCATCCTGTAAGGCAATGATTTTCCTAAAAGTCAGAATCTGTTGCAACATTCTGGGAGTTTTTCAATGAGTAGCTGGTTATCTGCAAACTGAATTTTCTGCTTATTTTTAAACTTTAAGATTGGTAAAGGAATCTTCCCACACTAGAAAGTAAACCTGTTTCACATGAGTGTAGCTATACTGGATGTCCGCTGCCCCAACGTTTTAAATGTTTTAAATGTTTTAATGTCTTCAATGGTTTAATACTTAAATTTAAATGTTTTATCTTTAACTTCTACTTATGTTATATTCTTGTGTTGTAAGCCGCCCTGAGCCACTTGTTGGGAAGGGCGGGATAGAAGTCATAAAATAAAAATAAATAAATAAATAAATTTCCTTTAATTCATTGCTTCCTTTTTTAAAAAACAAACAAACAAATAAATAAAGGGCATTGCTAAACTTATTCTTCTTGGCAAGCCTTTTTCTCTCCCCCATTTAGTTCTAGACCTTTGAAAGGTAAGATGATATATTTTATCAGATTCCTTCAATGTTGAAGTATGTGAACTTTCAGTACAAATGTGGAGCAGGGACAGCAAGTTTTTGAAAAATTTCTGTGACGTCTCCCCCCAAAATCTTTACAAATGTGGAGAAATGGACAGAAAAGGAGTGTGCATGTTTACATGATGTTAGCGTGCTGATTTCCTTTGGCCTTCTGGGCCCAATTGGGAGGGAACCTGATATTGACCTAGAAAACCCTGAATGGCAGCCAAGGACAATGGCAGCTGAAAGTGCCAAGAACCTGGCTGGTCAACATTTATGGCTGAATGCCAACTGCTATCTGATTGAAAAGACATATTTGAGGAATAGATAGATCACCCCTGGAACACTGCTAGAACATTGGTTATTTTACTTGGAGAGCAGATGCAGTAATAGCAGTAGTGCCTTCAGTGGATACTAGCTTCTGTTTATTGTCTTTGATTCTGGAATTGCAGACCCTGGGATTAATTTGACCCAAAATGTGCAATAGGACAGTGAGGCACTGAAGACTTCAAACAACCTTTCAGGGCCTCCCAGGGACTGACAGTTGCACCCATCACCAAGCCTCTTTATTGCTGGGACATGTTGTGAAACTTCAGACACTGAATTTGAGGCTGAATATCTTACTTCTTCCCACTGGCTTTTATTGAATAGGAACAAGGCTGCATGGGGGGAGGGGGGTTCTCTAGAAGAAAGTTTTTGAATATGCATGAAATTTTTCATATAACCCCTCCCTTGCTTACCTTTTTAGGACAACATTTGCTGGCTGATCACAAGTGTCTTTTCCTATCTGCAGTTTGGATACCACTGGCTGCATCAACATAAATAGGGGTTTATTTATTATGGGCAGGAACACAGCTTGTTGCATGGGAGGAAAGAAGGGGCATGGCTCAGTGGGAGAGAATCTGCTCTGCACGCATAAGGCCATAGGTTCAATCTTTGCTATGTCCATCTGAAAGGATCAGAAAGCAAGCATTGTGAAAGACCGGAGATCCTGGAAAGCCATTGCCGGTCAGAGTAGACATGATGGGCATTGTTAGACCAAGTGTCTGAGTCAATATGAGACAGTTCATGTGGGGAAGAGAAATGTTAGCACATGAGCACAACAGCAAAGCTGTGTCGATATTCACCATTGACCAATTTCATTGCATGAAGTCAGTTCAAGGTGAGAACCTCCTGACATAACTTAATATGCAAATATTTTCCATTCATTTTGCAAGCCTCTTAAAACAATAGCCAAAATTGGGATTGGTGTTTTGTGAGAGTCAAAATCCCACCATTTCAGTTCAGTCCTTTTTTTAAAAAACCCTAGCCAACAGGTAATTCCTTTTTATTTATAATGCCTTAATAGCAATTCCACAGAAATAAAAATTGTGAAATACATGAAATGACAATGTAAACGTGAGACACATAAAATGGTGTATCTATAGCTGTAAAAAGCCTTGAACTACAGACAGCTTCCATTACATCTCATGTGGTCTGTAGCAATAGATTTTGTTTTAAAATACTGTTGTGAGGAAATTAAAAGCATAATAGTAACTCATAACTCATTTCCAGTTTTAGCCTTCTGATGAATTCCATATATCTAGCACTTCATCAGAGTGGTGATTTGCAGTGCAATCTTAAACAAAGTTGCACCCTTCTAAATCCATTGAAGTAAATGGGCTTAGAAGGGTACAACTCTGCTTAGGAATGCACTGTTAGCTTGTCAGCTTTGTGACATAAGTTAGACTGAAACAGAGTGGCTTGCTCAAAGCTATCTTATGAGACTCATTGCTTCAGTTGTGAGACTCAGGCTTCAGTTGCCGAGTCCAGTACCCTAGTGACCACAGTGTACTCTCTCTGTCTAAAGCAAATTCCCTTTCTAGAGCTGTTATAAAGCAGCTCTCTCACCGATATGTGCTGCTGAAAAGGGAAGCTCCTAACAGTTGTTATGGAAACACTTCCAGACATAATTTGAGATACTAGGGGGAGGGAAATTAGACTTTTTGGCCTTTCTTAATCAGAAATTAATGCTAGTTACACAGAGACAAATTAGATCCATGAAAGCCAGTACTGTGGAACAGATGCTTGATTTTGGAGATCTTTTAAAAATCTGTCATGAATATCTAAGTATTTGCTTTGGCTAAAGCTGCTCTCCTCCTTCTGGCCACACAAAGAAGAGCAATAGGAAGATTGCTTTTTGCACAGGAATAGAGCATGTGGGGCTTATGCATGAGACCACAAATACATTCTAAATCCAATGCTAGCACTGTAACCACTACAACATTATTTTTCTCTTGAAAACATGAAGTCATCATGCTAATAAAATTTCTTTCCTCCCTATTGGTGGTGAAAAATGCTGTCATGTTGCAGCCAACCTACAATAACCCCTTAGGGTTTTTAAGGCAAGAGACATTCAGAGGTGTTTGTCATTACCTGCCTCTGCATGGTGACTCTGGACTTCCTTGGTGGTCTCTCATCCAAATACTAACAAGGGTAGGGTTGCCAGGTCCAACTCAAGAAATATCTGAGGACTTTGGAGGTGGAGCCAGGAGCAAGGTGGAGCCAGGAGCATTATACCCTATAGGAATTGGTCTCCATAGGGTATAATGGATTGGCCAGCAAACATCTCCCCCCCCCCTTTCTGGTAACCCTGAATCTGTGGGAGGGCCACCAAACCAGGGGATCACCTGCCCCCAACTGGGGATTGGCAAGCCTAAACCAGGGTCAGCTCTACTTAACTTCCAATAGGTGATGGAATCTGGCTAATCTCAGCCATCCAAGTAAGGGCTCCTCCCTATTAGCCTAATCCAAATCACTCAAAATACATCTAAAAATAAGCAAGATATTTGGTGACATAATTTCAAGAGAGATCATAGTAAATCATATCATATTAACACATTAGTGCCCAAGACTGGTATACTTTACTGCAGCCTGACCTGGCCTGCAAACCCATGATCAGGGAAAGCTCTATTAATCTAATTTGAGAAATAAAACAGACATTCTTTTTTTCTTATGATTTATGAGTTATATGTATACAATAAGATTGTGTGATGGTGTCTTACAGAAGAATTATGCTTGGCCTCTAAATTTGGCATTACTTATCACCAGGGGTCATTTTGTAGAAAAATAGGTGGTGGAGCTCATCCAGGGATTGTTATTGCAGCTGCACCTACTATTCAATGGACAAGGTGGGAAGGAGGAAGTGGAACTCTCAGAAAGGTTCAAGAGCTGTGCTCCTGTGAGCTCCCGCTGAATCCGAGGCCTGCTTATCACTGAACAACATGGGAGCTAGAGAATTTCCAATAAGAACATACTGGAGCAGCCACCAAATTAATCTTTTAAGCCTGAACCTGTTACGCAGTAGTGAGGATCATCCTGAATGTTTTGGGAAGGCACAACAAGATGTGCAGGAATTAGCATTTTCTGGGGAAAAAATTAAGGCATTCTCTGCAAGACCATGCCTTTCACTTCCCTTTGCTAGTCAGGGGTTATTCATGTTAAACTGCCCAGAATAAAAACAAGACTAAGACCGATTCCTCACTAGTTGCTCTGCCCCTGGTCTTCTGCTTGCTCCAGCTAAAGTGATCCATTTCTCACCAGTTCCTGTGTGGGCGCATTTTGATCCATGGCTTCCTCCAGTTTCCCTTGTGGTTTCTCACTCTCTAAAAAACAAGAGCAGGAAACCACAAGGGAAATTGGAGGGAGCCACAGATCAAAATGCATCTTTGCAGCAACTGGTGGCGAACTGATCACTTGATCTGAAGAAAGCAGAAGGTCAAAGGGGCAGAGCAACTGAGGAAAGCAGAAGGTCAGAAGGGGCATTGCAACTGCTAGTGAGGAATTGGTTTCAATCTGCCTCTAGATACTTTCAATATGTTAGGAAGTGCTAATTTCAGAAAATGCTAATTCTCTGTATAACATTCCATTTTCATTGCAGTTGGCATAATTAAAAATTACATACTTGAATGATCTTCTAGGACTAAATATAGACAAAAATAATTTGTATTGTTCGAGGTCAGGGCAAAATATGTTGCAAGAATCTAAAGACCTCCTGTGACCAGCACTATGCTGCAAGAAAGGGCTGTTTATCCACTGGCTGTGATAAATTTATTATTTGTTTTAAAAACACTGTTCAATACAATTGCTATTTTTAAAACACATAATTCTAGTATTTATTAAGCTCAGCTTTGCATAAACCCAAGTTAATAACAAAGCACAAGATCAATGTATACTGTATTAAACTGTCTGGCCCCTTAATGCATGATGAAAACAGCAACACTCCAGATTACCCATAGGCAAGCTACAAGGCTCTACATATGCATTGGACTCCCCAGGTATGCAGAAAAACTTTGTAAGTTAATCAAATGGAAAAAGAGAAGGAGCCATAGCCAGATGAGTTCTGAAAACTGCTTTAGAAGGGACAGAAATGTTCAGGGCAGCTGAGTCCCTTAAAGGGAAAAAAGCGGAAGGGATAATAATCAGCTTGCTGGAGCCCCTGAGAATTTGGAGAATCTTAGAGGAGGAGATTATGGTCCAGGTGGAGCACAGATGGGAAATGATGAGTGTCAGACCAGAGAGCCAATGAGAATGCACTGCAGAGCATGCATGGAAGGAAAAAGATGGAGGAAAGTGCGCAGAAGATTTTTCACTGTGTGGAAACTGCCTATGTAAGGTCAGGAGGGACATCAATATTTGCTCTGCACAAAGTCTCACTTCCACAGAAGCTGGAAACAAACAAAATGTTCTTAACCCTTCCCCACTAGCGAAATCAGCAGTGACAATTATTTTGCCTTTTGGGTCAGCTGCCTGTGCCCTGAAAGGAACATCTGAGGTGCATGATAAGGGGATGTATCCATTGGTATTCATACTGGGGAGAAGAAGCCACAGTCATATGAGAGAACATAGCTACATTATTCACTACCCCAGCCATCTGGCCAGCACTCCTAGTTCAGGAAGCCTTTAAACTGACAGAAAGTTGGAACCAGGCTCTTGGTAGTCCAGACCACTGCTCACAGGGGCTGTGCTGAGTTTTTTGCCGCCCCAGGCTGCCCTGATGCCTGTGCCCCCTATGGGGGTCGGAGTGAGGTGGCAGCACCTCTTTTGTCCACCTGGGTTCCAGGGGGGTGAAAGGGGCTGTGGGGCTGCTGTGCCTCACTCCAAGGCTGTCTCCCCTTGCAGGGGAGGTAGCCGGGAGCAAGGCCACAAGGCATCTTTTGTCCATCCGGCTGCCAGGCAGGTGAAAGGGGCTGCAGGGCTACTGTGCCTTGCTCCGAGACTGCCTCCCCTGCAAGAGGAGGCAGCCTCAAAGTGACCGCTGTTCTCCTCCGAGCACAGCTAGAAAGCCGGGCTTTGAGGAGAGCACACACTGGCCTGCAGTCCTGCCATTCTCAGAGTGGCAGAGTGGTGGGAGAGGGTGCCTGACGGTGCCCTGTGGTGAGGTGGTGCCCAAGGCAGCTGCCTACCTTGCCTACTCCCACCTGCTGGCCATGACTGCCCAGCAACCTTCCTTCCATCTTCCAGGAAGCTGCACAAATACACAAGCCAATTATCAATGAACTCTGTTCAGGGGGAAACTATTGAAAAATATTTGTTCAAGTGACAGCAGAACAAGAAAACCAACCATGGGAAGACTGGAAGTTTAACATTGCTTTTTGATCTCCAACATCAACCCAAATCCTCATATCAAGCTTACAAGAATTTGCAGCTACACAAAGACATTTTCAGTTATTCTGGGGTTAGACAGAATACTGGCAACAGTTAGGAGGAAAGCTGATGAAGCAGGTCAAGAGCTAAAGAAAACTTTAACTAAAAATGTAATATTTTAGTAAAGAGATCTCTCTGTGTTGTCTTTCTAAGTTGATCCTCTCTCCAAAGCAAATTTCACTTTGCCAACAGCCTAGAAAGGATCAGTACCAGCATTAGCATGTGTGCAACCTTGCCACAGACAATCTCACACATAGGCCATTATCTTGCATATCCTGCTGAAATTCATATGAGCTGTGTTTCAGTGCAAATTCTCAGGTTACAGCCAAGCTGAGATGCTTGAACACTCATTGGTTCAGCTCACAGTCTATTTGCCAGTCAGAAACAGAGTGCCAATTTTCCATTGAGTGGTTCATTTCATTTTATTTGATTTATATCCCACCCTACCCCACCAAGGCGGGCTCAGGCCGGCTCACAACACAGCTGTTCACAAATAGTTTGAGCCTATTCACTGGATGTTATTTCATGTATGTACATTTTCACACAGCCTTATGAGAGCTGTAGTTCCTCCACACATCATTTAATTACCTGACCCAATCATTCATCCCTTATGTACAATCATCTCAGCTGCTGCACAGATGCAAACACGCCTGATATGCAAGGAAATGAAACTCCATTACTACAGCCAGGGGCAGTTATGAGGGGAAGGACCCTACCTCCAGCCTGCCATGGCTCCATCCCCCTGAGAAAAGGGAGGAAAGCATACTGGGGCTGGGCCAGTTCTATGCAGGAGGCACTAGGTCAAGCCAGATGGTGTGAGGCCAGGTTTGGCCCATCCTTCACCAGATGGTGCAAGGCTGGGCTGCGCTCTTCTATCACTAGCCCAGCTGCGGTGAGCCTGGACCAGGTGTGTCCCTTGCTGCATCAAGGCTGGGCAAGGCAGGTGCATCCCTCCATTTGGTGAGGATGGACAGATGTGTCCCTTGTTGCAGCAAGGCTAGGCAGGTGCAGTGAAGGAAGGTCTGGGCAAGTCATTTGCCTTGCTGGGCAAGGAAAGACTGGGTGCCTCCTTCCCTTTGCCTACAACTTGTTGCAATGGATTGCACCTGCCCTTCTGTTTGGGTCAGGGTGATCCCAGCATGGGGGTAGTTCCCCAGACATTTTCCAGGTGGCCTTAATAGCCAATGTTCCCCAACCACAACTACTATGCAGCTAAAAGTTGTTTTATTTATTTATTATTTGAGCCAAATGGGCTCAGGGCGGATTACAATCAGGTTAGAAGAAGTAAATACAGTTTATTAAAAACCACATTTAAAAGAACATAATTAAAATGTATATCCACATGATTTCCATCTGGTGCTATTGGCCCAGAAAGATAATCAGATGTGAACAAAATTTGGGCCTTAACAATAGTAGCTTCAGCTGCAGCAAGGGTGGCCAGATGATTTTAGTGGATGCCCACCACCTCAGCCAAAGGCCGGGTGGAACAGCTCCATTTTACAGGCCCTGCAGAACAGCAGTAAGTTTGATACCTGTTCAAGGTAGATGGCAAACAGGCTGAATATTTGGATCACTAGTGACTGCACCCAATGCGTATGGTATGTTCACCTATCAAATGTGTTCCCTGTGCAGTTTGCAGCATAAGAACGTAAGAGAAGCCATGTTAGATCAGGCCAATGGCCCATCCAGTCCAACACTCTGTGTCACACAGTGGCAAAAATTTTATATATATATATATATATATATATATATACACACACACACACACACTGTGGCTAATAGCCACTGATGGACCTCTGCTCCATATCTTTATCTAAACCCCTCTTGAAGGTGGCTATGCTTGTGGCTGCCACCACCTCCTGTGGCAGTGAATCCCTACAACAAAGTAACTACCACAAAGTAACCAACAAAGTAACTACCACATTTCCCCAAAACATGCCATCTTTCTCATTGGCTAAACTCCAGCGTCAGAGACTGCAATTATACAAAGCACTTCTGGAGCTCAAAATCCACAAAACTGCGATGCCAATGTTTACTGATTTCAATAATTTCTGGGCTGCCTTTCCATGAGTAACATACTTATGTGATTTTACAGACAGAATACGAGATAAGCATAATAGCACCATAAAATTAAGAGAAATTGCTGCAAAACCTGGCAATACATAAAAAACAACAGCATACAAAAACTTCACTGAGTAAATGCAAATTAAACCAAGGATAGAACATCACATCTGCACAACAGCCCTCCAGATTAAAGGAGTTTTTAATGGACACTGAAATGGAAGTCCCGTAATACGGGGCTAAGCAAAGCATTTAGGGATGGATTCTACAACGCAGAGGTAAAATGCTAAGAAATCCCTCACAGCAGTCCTTGCCCAAATGCATATGTGATAATGCAGACTCTCTCAACAGAACCCCTAAGCTGATCTCAGGGCTTGCCTGATGGCTTACAACCAACAAATTTAGCTATAGAATTTAGCTATAAAATCTGTATACAAAGGATGCAGAAATCTGGGGAAAGTCTGGTTTAGAAAACAACATTTATCCCTATAATTTTTGTCACATTTTTGTTCAGTTTTTTATTCCCAGTCATTATTGCTGGTATGGTAAATGCCTGAAACAAAAACTGACTGGGCCTGTTCTAGAAATGAGATGAAAATAAGGTGGCAGTGTGCTGAGGCAGGAGATTGGACTGTTCCACTTCAGACTGCAGAGGAGTAGGCTTCCCAATTCCCTGGTCCCAGCGGGGGATCCCCCGGTGTTACAGGCTTCCCCCCTCCCCCAGCCAGCTGGCCAATGGGGAAGCCCCGCCCCCACAGCCATTATACACCTCCATGAACGATTCCCATAGGGAATGATGGGGAATTGATCTGCAGGTATCAGGGGCTCTGGTGGGGCTGTTTTTTGAGGTAGAGGTGCCAAATTTTCAGTATAGCATCTAGTGCCTCTCCCCAAAATACCTCCTAAGTTTCAAAAGAATTGGACCAGGGGTCCAATTCTATGAGCCTCAAAAGAAGGTGCCTCTATCCTTCATTATTTTCTATGGAAGGAAGGCATTTTAAAAGGTGTGCTGTCCCTTTAAATATTATGGTCAGAACTCCCTTGAAGTTCAATTATGCTTGTCACACCCTTGCTCCTGGCTCCACCCCAATGTTTCCTGGCTCCATCCCCAAAGTCTCCTGGCTCCACCCCCAAAGTCCCCAGATATTCCTTGAATTGGATTTGGCAACCCTACAGAGGAGGGATGGCATTATTCACAGTCACCCTATATTAATAATACTCTGTAAAGAGAAAACTAGCACTGCAAGGGAACACTATTTCCCTGACATGCTCATTTTTAAATTTGCAGGCATTTTTACCTGGCAGAGCCATAACAATGTGGGTTTTTTCCCTACAGTCTGAATCAGCACAGTCCACCTCAGAATTCCACCTCATTCTGCTGCATGTGCAGGCCATGCTTCAAGTGGCCTAGGTATTAACTGAGAGTCAGGTAGGAGTAAAAAGAAAAAAAAGTCTTACTTAATAACAATGCTTCTTTCTCTCTCTCTCTCTCTGCTTCTCTGCTGAAGACACTTCCAATAGATTCTCTCCCTCACACCCTCTTTCCCTGTGTCTCTAAGTTACTCCCCCATCTACTTTCCTAGCTCACTCAGTTCCCCATACATTGTTACAGGCCAGGCTTCTGTTTCTCTTAAGAAGCTGTAAAAGAAGCTTTTCCTGCAGTTCAGCCAAGTTCATGCACACCAAAACAACCACTACTGTGCTTGCTGCTGCTGCAAAAAAGGGGAGGTGGTCCCAAGAGATCAAGGGACCACATTAGGTGTCAACCTGAAATTTTACGATGTACTCATCCATCACATTTTTTTTAAAAAACTAAGAACTCTGTTTTGAAAAATAGCCAAAATAATAACTCTGCACAGTGTTCATCCCAGAGCCTCTGGACAGTCAACATGCCATTTTCCCACTGCTCACTATCAAAGGATAGACATACTGACAACAAATATCAAAGTTGCTTTGCAAAGTAAAACAGAATCATCAATCCATGAGAAGTGGAGAAGAAAAGGAAATACACGAGGGTATAGGGGGAGAAGAAATCTAATAAGCTTTTTTTTTCTGACTGTCAGCTCCTTCTGTGTTCTGTAGTTGAAAGCATACAAACTCTCAAATCTGACCAGTATAGTTGTAGTTTTATATTTCAGCAGTAGGATGGCAAGGGGGATTGCTGTCATCTACCAATAAGATAAAAAGCAGGCAGGTGCTGAGGAATTCTCTCAGTTCTGATTAGTTCTACTCTGCTTCCCTATACTATTATAGCCAGATATCACCAAAGCATTGTGCATAATGGTGATAGCAATGGGGTTTTGTTTCATTTTTGTTTATTTGCTGTCTGAGTTTTAGCTGCTAGCAGTAATTATACAATTAATTAACTTAAATGCTTTAGGTTTGTATCATGCAAAATAATTTAATAAAATTAAACTGGAGTCCTTTGGGAAGCAATGGCCTGTAATCTGTTCTAAAAAATACAAGATGTTTTGCCTCAATCCATTTTGGCATTATACACATGCATGTCCTTTGAAGAAAGGGAAATAGTTCATGGAGATATAAGTCACAGATACAAGTCACCTTCCAATTCAACAGACAGGTTGAGGACATTTTAAAAAGCTTAAACCATCTGATCAGCTATTCAGAAAGAATATTAGCAGATAATGTCTGTTCTGTGACTTCTCAATTGCATCATGGCCTCTGTCTAGGACTTTGGGCAGAACCACCAAAGATGCAAATCACATGCCCTTCTGTCTGTAATGATTTTAGCTTTACCCAGATTATTTCCCCCCCTCCCCCCAAATCTGTTTAAGGCAGCACAGAGTTTGATACCATCTGCTCATTAATTTAAATTAGAATTCCTTAGCGCTAATGCACATAGATCACAGGGATTTTGCTAACATACAGTTTCCAACATCTCAGTAGGTACCTTTTTTACTCAAATCAATTTCTTACACTTTGATATAGCTTAACACATTTTTCCAGGTAAACAACTATAAAATCTTGTAGATTATGGTTAACATTCCATTCAAATCCAGCTTTCACTCACAAGGAAATTCTCAAAACTAGTCACATCTGTGTTCACTCTTCTAATTATCGTTTTGACATGTTATTGTTAAATATTATGCATTGTTTTAACATAAAAGCAGAGGCTCAGTGTCTTTGAGCCCTTCTCAGAATCTAGCTCAACACAGGCAATGGCTTCCTCAAAGCAATCCAGCAACTTTATAGCAATGGGATTAATTTCAACTAGGTCTTAGCTGAATTCAGCACTGCAATCTGGTTCTGACCTCAAACCTCAATTCTGAAAGCAATAATAAAAATGCCTCTGAGGAAATGCAAAACATTTTCCCTCCTTCCACTCACTATAATCAGCCTACAGATATTTGGCATTTTGAGTATGTCCAAGGGAATGCAATGCCAGAGCCCTGTGGCACAGAGTGGTAAAGCTGCAGTACTGCTGTGTGAATTCTCTGCTCACAATCTGAGTTCGATCCTGGCGGAAGCTGGTTTCAGGTTGCTGGCTCAGGTTGACTCAGCCTTCCATCCTTCCAAGGTCAGTAAAATGAGTACCCGCTTGCTGGGGGGAAAACGTAGATGACTGGGGAAGGCAATGGCAAACTACCCCGTAAAAAGTCTGCCATGAAAACGTTGTGAAAGCAACGTCACCCAGGAGTCAGAAACGACTGGTGCTTGCACAGGGGACTACCTTTACCTCTTTAAGGGAATGTATTACAGGTAGGGTTGAGCCTTTGCTCCTTTTTGTAAAAACTAATCACTGAAGAATGCATGCAGCTAATTCTGAGATAGAAAAAAGGTATACTTTAATTGGTATAGATGTGGAATGTAAGCTTTCTTTTGCCCTCAACAGGGGAAAGTAGATTGAATGTAATAAGTTCAGGAATAGGAAACTCATTCCTCTGTTCAGGAACAGGAAACTCATTCCTCTGTTACCATGTGTGATCAGAAGACATGTGTATGGGGAGCCTGCACAAGAACAATACAATTGAATGGTGCACATTAGTTAGACAATTACTCTTAGATGATTTATACACCACCATCAAAATATACCAGACGTATAATGGGCAAACATGAAATAAGGTCATAGTGAACTGTATGAGAGTTCCTTCTCCTCATCCTCCTTGGACGCGGACGACTCAGGGGGGATGACGCTCTCAAGCTCCACCACGCCGCCGCAAAGTGCCAGCAGCCACATGCGACCGAAAACACACCAGCTCAAGCGTGTGCAAATTGCGGGGAAAACCACGAATGCCGCTCCTGCCGATTCCAGGACACCGTCTGCCACCAGTGTGGGAAGACAGGTCACCTTGCCAGGATCTGCCACTCAAAAACGACACCAACCCAAAAGAGCGCCCCCCGTCAGAAGGGCAGAAAAAATGGCCACGGCCACAAGGTTACCGTCATAGAGGATATCAATGCCATCACCGCGTCAGTCAGACTGGTATGCGACATCCCCATGCTGTCCCCAGATAAACTCAAAACGACAGTGTTTATTGAGGGCATCCCCTGTCCGATGGAGGTTGACTCAGGGGCCACATACACCATCATCTCTGCCCAGACCCTAAAGAAACTTTGCCCCAAGTGGGGACCTAAGCTATACCTGTCCCCTGTGCTCATCCAAGACTTCCAGAAAAGGGTGATTGCATAAAAGGGGCCGGGGTAGTCAAGGTGCAATATGGGAAATTTTTGAAAGACCTCCCCTTGCTGGTGACAGAAGGGGACCTGAGTAGCCTGTTGGGCTGGGCTTGGTTTGCATCCTTGGGGATCCGAGTAGAGGGAATCCATCATGCCCCTGCCAGCAGGGATTTCCAGGACATCTGTGGAGAGTTCCCGGCAGTTTTCAATAGGACACTAGGAACATACACGGGTTCCCCCATGTCATTACAAATAAACCTCAACGTGCTGCCCATACAGCTAAAGGCCCGGCGGGCACCCTTTGCCTTGAAACCCAAGATAGAGGAGGAGCTAGACCACCTAGTGGCACAAGGGGTCCTGGAACCGGTCGCCAACGCACAATGGGAAACCCCAATCGTTACCCCAGTCAAGCCAAACGGGAGCATCCGCATCTGTGCAGACTACAAATCCACAATCAATAAAGCGCTACAGGACCATGCCTATCCGGTCCCAGCAGTCAGGCATGTGTTAGCATCCATAGCAGGCGCCAAAATTTTTGGGAAGCTGAATCTGGCCCAAGTGTACCAGCAATTGCCGATGGACACCGCCATGGCCGAGGCCCAAACCATAGTCACACATTGGGGCACTTTCCGGGTAAAGTGCCTCTAGTTCAGGGTCAGCGTAGCCCCGGAGAATTTTCAGAGCTTAATGGACTCGGTCTTAAAAGGGATTCCCCTGGTACAGCCATTCTTTGATGATGTGCTGATCGCCGCAGCAACGGAAGAGGAATTCGCCAACCGCCTCCACACTGTACTACAGTGTTTCAACGAGGCGGGGCTCAAGGTAAAGAGGAGAAAATGTCTGTTGGGGTCCCTACAATAGACTTTTTGGGGTACACGGTGGATGCGAATGGGATCCACCCATCCAAGGACAAAATCACAGCCATTTGCAATGCGCCAGCCCCCACTAACGAAGCCGAATTGCAATCATTCCTCGGCATCCTCAACTTTACCACACCTTCCTCCCCCACAAGGTGGCAGTAGCGGAACCCTTTAATAGGCTCTTAGACAAAAGCACTCCATGGGTTTAGGGCTGCCAGCAAGCCACTGCCTTCCAGGCCGTTAAAGACCTCCTAACATCCAGCAGCTTGCTGGCGCACTTCGATGAGAAAATGCCCGTTGTTTTGGCCTGCGACGCCTCCCCCTATGAGGTGGGCACCATCCTGGCTCGTGTTGCCAGACAGCAGGGAGGTCCCGGTGGCCTATTACTTACAGAAACCAGAGCACAACTACGCGCAAATAGACAAGGAGGGCCTGGCAATCGTGGCGGGAGTAAAAAAATTCCATGATTACTTATACGGCTGGCCCTTCACCATCCATATGGACCACAAGCCTTTACTCAGCCTCTTCGCCCCCGACCAACAAACGCCCTAGATGTTGTCACCCAGGGTACTAGGGTGGTCCATTTTCCTGGTGGGGTACCAGTATGGTCTTCAGTACAGGCCTGGGAAAGCCATGGGCCATGTGGATGCCCTCAGCCACCTGCCGCTGCTGTCGGAAGATCCGGATCCGGCCCCAGCACACCAAATTGTGCTTCTAGAGTCCCTCCTAAGCCACCCAGTGCATGTGAAAGACATTGCACGCTGCTCGGCCAAGGATATAATACTCTCCCGAGTTCTGAACTGGGTATGGAGGGGATGGCCCACGGGCCGGGTGGGACCAGAGTTTGGGGCATTCATGTTCTGCAGGGATGAGTTCTCTGTCCATAAGGGGTGTTTGTTATGGGGAAACAGGGTGGAGGTGTCCCTGGTTCTGAGACACTGAGTCCTCACAGCGCTGCACGAAACCCACCCGGGGATCGTGCGCATGAAGGCACTCGCCCGCAGTTATGTATGGTGGCCCAGGATGGACGATGCGATCGAGTCTTGGGTTGATCGATGCCAGCCCTGCCAGGAGACCCGGCAGACGCCTCCCCGGGCTCCGGTGCATCACTGGGATTCCACACAAAACCCCTGGTCCCAGTTGCACCTGGACTTTGCAGGGCCTTTCCAGGGACAAACTTTTTTCTTAATTGTGGACTCATACTCAAAATGGCTGGAGGTGCTCCCGGTGGCATCCACCTCCTCCCGGGCCGCCATCGGCAGTCTCCGCTGGGTGTGCACCACACATGGCCTCCTGGACATGCTGGTCTCAGATAACAGGACGGCCTTCACGTTGGGAGAATTCCAGGACTTCTGCACCCGCAACCTCATTAGGCACATCAGGTCAGCCACATTCCACCCAACCACCAACGGCCAGGCTGAAAGGATGGCGCGGACGACTAAAGAATCACTCTGCTGCATCATCCAGGGGGACTGGGAGGGCCACCTTGCAGAATTCTTACTATCACAGCACAGAATTCCCTCCTCAGCCACAGACCGCAGCCTGGCTGAACTCCTCATGGGCCTTCGGGTAGCCACCCTACTAAGCTGATTGCACCCAGACAGAGCCCTCATCCTGCAGGAGGTCCCAGAGTCGATCCAGGCACCTTGGGGGCTAGATAAAGGGAACCGGGTTATGGCTAAGAACTTTGGGGGAGGGCCCACTTGGATTCCGGCAAGGGTTGCCAGGGTGCTGGGGTCCATAGTGTAAAAGGTTACAATGGAGGGGGGGCCCACCATAAGGAGGCACATCAACCAGCTGAGGTCTCACGGGAGCCCCAAGGTAGAAGTCGAGGATTACAGTCCCGATAACCATACTGCCACCTCCACTCCTTCCCCGACTGATGCAGCGGAAGCAGGGGCCCTGAGCCCCGCCCTCAGGCAGACCCGGCAGTCATGGAGGACCAGGAACCGCCGGCTGAGAGCGATACAGCGGCAGCCCCTCCACTCACCGCCACTACAACTGCGTCTGCTCCCCCACCCCCTCCGGGGCTCAGGCGGTCCACCGGAGAGCATCACAAGCCAGCCTACCTCAAGGACTACGTCAGCTAGGCTTGCAAACTAAGGGGGAAGGGATGTTGTATATGTGCTTAGAATTGTATCTATAAGCTGGAGTTCTTGCCTGACTCACTGGGACCTGAAGGACAGAGCTTGGGGACTCAGGAACAATAGGCAGCAGGATCCAAATCCTGCTGCCCTGCTCCAATCAAGAGCCCCTGGCTGGTTTGAATGGTCCAGTCACAGGCAGCGCAGGAACTTTGGGTGTGTATATAGAGAGGGCACCACGGCCCTAGCAGTTAGTCTTTGTAGGCAGCACTATACCATGCTGTATTCAATAAAAGAGCTATGTTCACTACCACCTCGCCTCGTTACTGCATAGAACCCACTATATTATAATAGAGAGTCATTGTGTGTGTTTCAAACAGAACTAATTTTCTATTTGTATTTCCCTACTACAATTTTTTAAACTTGACTATAAACCACTGCAATATAAGCAATCCTAATCTAAGATATAACCCATGAGGGCTGTGAATCCTCAAACCACATGTTACACAGCTCCACAAATGCCTGTGGGAGCACTCCAAACAACTTAACAGTTTCAGATTGCAGTTTAAAAAGCAAACGGGCCATCATAAAATCATTGCTATATAGCTGCTTCTGTGATCATTCTGAACCCTCATCATACTTGCAGTGCATTACAAATGAACAAACTAGTTGAATATGTTTCCCTGTTAAAGAATAGAGAAAGCAAAGTAGAAACTATGCTAGATGTGCTGGGCTCAGCAAATCAACAGAATCAAAGAGGATGTCAACAACTGCAGAGAAGCAGAGCCCTTGGGTATTCATGGAAATCCCCCACTATTTATTGTGGATGGGGAAAGAGGACAGATAGTCAAGGATCAAACCTACTGTAGAACTTTATAGATCAGGGGTGGCCAATGGTAGCTCTCCAGAGGTTTTTTTGCCTACAACTCCCATCAGCCCCAGCCAGCATGGCCAATGGCTGGGGCTGATGGGAGTTGTAGGCAAAAAGCATCTGGAGAGCTACCATTGGCCACCCCTGATAGATTAAGAATGAGATATAGCAGTCCTATTTAAATTACACCACTGTAAGTGGAAAATGAGCTTACTTTCCCCCTGGTTTTTAATGAGAAGATGTCTTGTGAAAGTAAAGGTAAAGGTAGTCCCCTGTGCAAGCACCAGTCGTTTCTGACTCTGGGGTGACATTGCTTTCACAACATTTTTCACAGCAGACTTTTTACGAGGTGGTTTGCCATTGCCTTCCCCAGTCATCTACGCTTTCCCCCCAGCAAGCTGAGTACTCATTTTACCGACCTCAGAAGGATGGAAGGCTGAGTCAACCTGGAGCCGGTTACCTGAACCAGCTTCTGCTGGGATACTGATATGATAATTCACAAGTCCTGAAAGCCACTACAGAAAGCATCAGGTTGAATCCTATGAACTGTGCAAGGCATTAATGGAAGAGGATATTTTCCATCTTCCCTTCCCACAATAACCTGTGGGGCATTGCTAGAGCCAGGGAATGCTGGTGAACAAAAAACAGCATAGCACAGTCAGTCAGTGAGAAGGAGAAATAAGATCCAGGTTGGTAGCTGTGTTGGTCTGAAGCAACAGAATAAATTAAGAGTCCAGTAGCAACTTTTAAAAAGCCCTCTGGCACAGAGTGGTAAAGCTGCAGTGCTGCAGTCTGAGCTCTCTGCTCACGACCTGAGTTTGATCCCAGCAGAAGCTGGGTTTCAGGAAGCTGGCTCAAGGTTGACTCAGCCTTCCATCCTTCCAAGGTCGGAAAAATGGGGGAAAGTGTAAATGACTGGGGAAGGAAATGGAAACCACCCCATTAAAAGTCTGCTGTGAAAACATCGTGATGCGATGTCACCCCAGAGTCAGAAACGACTGGTGCTTGCGCAGGGGATACCTTTTTCAGAAAACTGATCTGCAGGTATCTGGGACTCTGGTGGAGCTGTTTTTTGAGGTAGAAGCACCAAATTTGCAACATAGTATCCCTTGACTCTTTTCAAAACACCCGCCAAGTTTCAAAAAGATTGGATCAGGGGGTCCAATTCTATGAGTCTCAAAAAGAAGGTGCTTCTATCCTTCATTATTTCTAATGGAGAAAAAGCATTTAAAAGGTGTGCGGTCCCTTTAAATGTGATGGCCAGAACTCCCTTTGGAGTTCAGTTATGCTTGTTACACCCTTGCTCCTGGCTCCACCCCCCAAAGTCCCCAGATATTTTTGAATTGGATGGGAGTGCCAGGCTAGACAGAAACCATCAATGTCCTCAGCTATAGGCCTGGCAGAACATCTCTGCCTTACAGGCCCTGCAGAACTGCATAAGGTTCCAAAAGGCATGGATGTCATTTAGCAAAAATTTCAACCAGGCTGGGGCCAGAGCCAAAAAAGCCCTGACTCTAGTTGAGAAGAGCTGGATGCTTTTCAGGCCAGGGACCACCAATAGGCATTTCTCTCCAGCGTGTAATGTTCTTTAGGGGGTATACCAAAGGAAGGTGGTCCTGTAGATACATAAATACCAAACTGTTTAGGGCCTTGAAGGTTAATACCCAAACCTTGAACCTGATCTGGTATTCAACCTGGAGCCAGTGCAGCTGACAAAGCACTGGGTAAGTATACACTGTCCATGGGAATCTGGTAAGGACCCTTGCTGCTGCATTCTGGACCAGTTGTAATATCCAAGTCAGTCTCAAGGGTAGCCCTGCATAGAGTGAGTTACAGTTGTCTAGCCTGGAGGTGACCATTGTATGGATTACTGTGGCTAGGTCAGGGCAAGACAGGAAGGGGGCCAGTTGCCTGGTCTGGTGCAGCTGGAAGAATATTAGTCTAGCAACATTTGTGATCTGAATCTCCATGAATAAGGAGACACCCAGAAACACACCCAGGCTCTTGACAGTCAGTGCCAGCGTTAGAGGCACACCATTAAGAGTTGGCACCTCAATCCTGAGACCCTTTACCCAGTCACAGAACCTCCGTCTTAACTGGATTCATTCTCAAAGGGCTGTGTTTCAGCCATCCCACCGTGGCCTTCAGCCCCTTGGCCAAATTTGATGGGGTTGTGCCCAGCCAGCCAGCCAGCCATCAGCAGATACAGATGGGTGTCATCTGCATACTGATGACAGCCCAACCCAAAAGTCCCTACCAGCTGGGCAAATAGTGCCATTTTATGATGTGAACTGAAAAGTTATTTTGTGGTGATTCTTCCATCTGAAAAATGGCTGTGCAAGTCAGTCCTTCCCTCCCCACCTCCCACCCCCCCCAAAAAAAAGTGCTGCAGTGGTATGTCCCCCATATTAATAAGCATGTTGTCACCTTCTCCCAAGGCTTCAGTTTGGGTTCTGGTTCTTTAAGCACAGGCCAGCCCCTAGTGATTCCTCCTTGATCACCACAGTCAGGTTTCACCACCCTTAATGTGCTCTGATGGCTAACATGCTCTCTCATTTATATCCCCACCCCCTGAGCTGAGGTTTTAAGGTAATTCACCTCCTGTAAAACATCTGTAACTTTCTAAGCTAAGGAGCCTGACTTATATTTAACACTGTTAGTTAATTCTGTTTATGCACAGCTCCTGTACCTCCAATTACCCAAACAACCAGGAGCTTCGGAAATCACATCGATGGGTCACCAAAATTGTTGGGGGATTTCTATTGCACCCCCAACAACAGGACCCCAAAATAAACCTCCAGGAACCAAAACAACCTGCAGTTATCAGAAGGCTAATACATACTCACTAATAAGTTTTAAGACCTCATAGATAAATTTTCTTAAACTCCATGTTTAGAAAAGCAAATAGTTTATTAGACTCCAGGTTTCTCCTTTAGACAGAAGGCTTCAAATGGATAGAAAACAAAGCAGTTAGATAAACTTAATACATTTCCAGTTTCTCCTTTAGATAGAAGGCTTAAAATATATGGACAGAAAACAAACCAGAAAACAACTACACAGCTAGAATTCAATCAAGCATAAAGCATAGTTCTACAATAAAGCAGAGAGCATACTGAAAAATCTAAGTCCCAACAGGGACTTATCCCTATTAGTCTACATTTTCCCATTTAGAATCTAGATCCCAAGTCCCATTCTATCAGAGCTGTGCTCTGTATTCTAAGTTTGAGCATGTTTCACAACGTTTGAGATCCTAAACAGAAATTAACAAGGATTGTTAATTTTTTGGCTGGATTGACAAAGAGGTCCCTGTCTCTCATACAGTCAGCCCCTTCTGCTCAAAAGTGCAGGGTTTATAAAGCTTTCAACCCATCTCGTATCAGATCTACTGGGTCACAGCTGTGCTTCTGATGTAAACAATTTTGCAGCCAAATAAACAATGAACCCAGATTGTCCTCTCCCTTTTACCTACTTTGTAGCAGGCTTCCTCCATCTTGTTTCCTGCCATATCAAATAAGGACCTTACCATATAGGGAGATTCCTGTCCTTAAAAGACTCTCAACTTTACCCAAGTTTTTTTTTTTTTCTATTCTGCTGACCTGTTAGCAATATGAATGCATGGTAGTGCTGAATAGCTTAGAACTCTGGTGACCAAGTTCATAACTGCAGCCAAAAATCATAGAGAAATACAGAGGCTTCTAAGGTGTTTGAAGAGCTTAGTGGCCATTTCATAAGAGCATGGCTACTTTCAGAAAGAGTTCTTGTAGCCAATTTCATAAAGAGTATGTTTAAGATCATAGAGGGCCAACCCAAAATAAATTCCTCAACAAACACATGCTACTTAAAACATGTATAGAGAAAGGGCCAGAGGAATTGTTTTACCCTTTTCTATTGAATCCCTTGCTCAGACTGGTACTGTGCTAAGAGCATGCTTGTGAACATTTTCAGTTTAATAAATGTTTTCTAACTTTTGATCCTGGTAGTGGTTCTCTTTACTACATAGACCTACACTGTTTTAGACGCACTATTTTTTAAAAAAGTGCCAGGAAGAATGGGAGGGGCAGTCAGTTGGTGAGTGGCTACTTCTCCAGTAGTGCATAAGGCAGTAAGCTGTCCCTGTGGTAACCAGGTGCTGGATAGTTGAAGACAAAGAGGCAAGGCCTTAGAACTTGGAAGGGATGCTGGGAGTTCTGGCCCTCCCGGTGGTGGTGGTGGCAGCAGGTGAACAAAGAAAGAGAAAAGTCCCTCTAAGTGTTGGAAAAGCCTTAGACAGCAAGGTGGAATAGGGCTTGCAGTCACAGCTGTCCTGCCAAAGCCAGGCACAGCATAGTGGGCCCTGCCCTTTCAGCAGCATCCTGGCATATTCCACAACCCAGTCATATTTTTTCCCCCAGACCTGATGCTCAGGGGATCCTAATGCCATTTTGACTCCATGAGGCCTCTCAGGCAGCCACACATGCCAACAGTAAGGTTTTTTACTTTACATGGCCCAGGATCCACAATAAAAACCCATTGTGTCTCCCTTAATTCCCAGTGTTACAGGCTGAGACCTAATTTTCTCTTTCCTTAATCATCTACCAATTAAAACTGTTCCAGCCAGATGGCTGAATCTAGTTTGTCCTCCTGTTTGTAATCATAGCTTTAATTGTGGCAAGTAGTTTGGAATTTCTTCACTGCAATGGAAGCCACAATGGAATTCTGTTGGGGGGGGGGAGGAATGGTGCAAGGCACAAAGCATCTGCTGCATCAGTATTTGTTAAAAACACAGGCCAGCTTTACTTATTTACTATGAATATTTACAGTTTGGGGGGAGGAATCCCATAGTCCTTCATTTCCATCTAAATATTTGCATAAATCCCCAGGTTCTGCAGCAGGAGATATTTCCTTGGGCCTAGCCAGAATATTGTTGAAAGCCAAGCACTGCTATCTCTCCTGACCCACTCCCTAACTTGGTGTTGCTGCAAGAGGAAAAGCCAGATTAAGTTTAAAGAGTCAGACATTTCTTCCAGGAATTACAGCCTGGGTTTATCTTTGATTAAAGAAAAGGCTCATAAAGGTCCGCACATCTATTTCAACAAGAACTTAGATTATTGTTAAGCAACTAGTTAGCTTTTATTTGTATATAGAACATGGCCACATAGCCATCAGGTAAAAATTTCTCAGGTGACTGTTATTTCATAGAATATAGTGGCTGTTCCTTATTTCAGAACCATTCGAGTCATAGAGAAGTTCACAAAACAGATGTGCTACTAAGCTATGATCGTTCTTTCTGTCATCTGATAAGCCTTTGCTATACTAAAGAACTGTCTTGATTAACAACTATATGAAAGCTGGCAATTTACACCTCAGGGCAAAATGAAAGACTTTTTCACACAATTGCTGTGCAATGCATGCTACGTTATCCCATGCTGTCGCCAAGTGCATGAATGAAAGGACCATTTCCATGAAGTGCCTTCCAAGGTAATTTCAAAGCTCTCAAAGCTCCATCTTTGTCAAAGAGCTTAAAATATTATACCACACAATAAAGATATTCCAACTTGAACATGCATAGGATGCTGTTTCCTGGTGCAAAAAGTAATCTCTTGTTCCCTTCTGGGTCCACATCTAATATCTGCCAGCAACATGATGTTCATATTCAAAAGCAGAACAAAATAGAAGTCAAGTTGCACCTTTAAGACCAACTTAGTTTTATTCAGAATGTAAGCTTTTGTGTGCTCTAAGCACCCACACGAGGAATCTGGTACAGTGAGCAGAGCCACACATAGCTGGTAGGCAGTGGCTCAGAATGCAAAAAGTGGTACAAATTTAAGATCCAATGACAGAATAGTAAAATTATCTGGTAGGCAGTGGTTTTGAATGCAAATAGTACAAATTTAAGATCCAATGACAGAATAGTAAAATTAACAAATTGAACAAACCTTTGACCTGAGTAGCATGAGCATGCAAAAGCAACAAAAAGTAATATGTCAAAATGTGAGAACGTCTGTTAATGACTCTATTGTTGTAAGCCTATGCCATCCAACTAATTTACCTTTTAACATGTAACATACACATAGTTTGCCATTAGGAGAAAAATACATTAAAATATAGTGGGAGATGGGTTCAGTATATGTAATAGGATAAACAACCAATATCCCTGTTTGAGTATGTCAATACAGCTAAAAGAGAAATACATTGGATAGTGATGTTCTTGTCCACCTAATTTACTTTTTAACTAGTAAACATCATTCTAGTTTGCCATAGAAAAAAAGAATACAATTAAATATAGTGAAAATGGGTTAAGTATACGTAATGAGATAAACAACCAATATCCCTATTTTATGTCAATACAACAAAATTATTCTGATACACTATTCTAAAAGAGAAATATCACCAAATTTCTCATCTGATGAAGTGTGCTTAAAGCACACGAAAGCTTACATTCTGAATAAAACTCTGCATACATCACCCAAAATTCATAAGTGCAAAACACTGCCTGGCCCAAAATGAGGAAAAAAAAATGCCAGTCAGAAAACAACTCTGGGCAAGTATTTTGGAAGGGTAGTTAGAAGCAGCTCTGGGGCTGCTCCTCCTCTTTTGGGGAAGTAGGGAGGGGGAGGAAAGAAAGAGAGAGAAAACAAAGTTAGAGACCATAATGGCAGCTTCAAGACCACATTTTATTCCAGATATAAGCTTTTGTGTGCAAGCAAACTTTGGAGGGAGGGAGGGTGTGTGTGAATGAATGGATGCATGGATTCTTCTGACAAGCACAATGCAGGACTCTTTTTTTAGCAGGAATGCACAAGAATGCAGTTCCAATTGGCTTGGCACCAGGGGTTGTGGCCTAATATGCAAATGAGTTCCTGCTGGGCTTTTTCTACACAAAAGCTCTGTGTGAAAAATTGTGTGTCAGGGGGTGTGGTCTAATATGCAAATAAGTTCCTGCTGGGCTTTTTCTACAAAAAAAAGCCCTGGCATAATGTAGATTGAGGAAATCATTTTCTACAAAAAAAAGCCCTGGCATAATGTAGATTGAGGAAATCATTTTGGCTTATTCAGAAAAATTGTTGCCATTCCGATTTATTTTCTTTCAAAAAGACTCTGACTAGGAATTAGAACACTTGGATTGTTCCTTATATCTTGGACAATGGAGTGATTTCAGGTGCCAAATGAAAATAGCACACATTGGTAATGAGACAGGAAAACTAGCTCTCAATTCAGTTCAGGGGATCCATTGTCTTGAGCTTCATTGTCAATTGCCATTCAGCAATCTCTCTTTCTAATCTTCCTTTGGAATTCCTTTGTATTGCTACTCTTGGTCTGCAACTTAATGCTGTGAATTCTAATGTCAGATTTATGTCCATTTATTCTTTGCATCCTCCTGGACTGAATCCTCCTGGATGGAATTGAGACCTAGGTTTCCTGTTTCATTACCAACGTTGGTATCTCCACGTCTACTACTCCTCTGCATATCACACTTAATCCAATCAAGCCTGCTATTGTAATTCACCTGCTATTGCCATTTGGCATCTGAAATTACTTTTATAAAGTCTGTATCTCTGGTACCTCGTGTTACATTTTATGGCACACATGGCCCTGCCCAACAAAGTGACATTTATGTCAGATCCGTCCCTTGTAACAAATGAATTCAACACCTTTGCCTTAGAATTTTTGTGGTACTGGTAGGAATCCTCACATGCAGTGCCTTGTCCTTCAACAGTATTTATGTTTGAAGATTTTCTCTTTGATTTGTTAATTTGTTTGACTTCATTACTTTTTGTTTGGCAGTATGTTGTACAGACTTAAACCTTTATTAGTCTTAGGCCCCTCATATGCTAAATCTGAACTTTATATATCCCTGTATCAAATGCAAAAATATATTTATTTGTAATCCCAGTAATATATAAAATCCTGGATACTGTGAGTCTGATTCAAATGGCTCTCTTTTTATTAATTATTTTTATTAATCAGAGCCTTTAATAGTGCACATTTCAATCTTTGTATTAGGTGAAGGGGTTATTGTTATTTGATGTTTTAAAATATATTTTATAAGTTTCCTTGAATCATGGAGGAAGGCAGGATATAAATATATTTGAAATAAACCATGGAGGAAGGCAGGATATAAATATATTTGAAATGAATGAATGAATGTTGCACAGATTACTGTATCATTTCTGAACTGCCCACAAATATATTTGAAATAAACCATGGAGGAAGGCAGGATATAAATATATTTGAAATGAATGAATGAATGTTGCACAGATTACTGTATCATTTCTGAACTGCCCACAGCAGTCCTGGTTAACTGGGAACCAAGGAAGCCAGGTTTTCCCCCTCCCCTGCCAGCTTTCCCTGCCACTGTTCAGCTGGGCAGCAGGAGGAAAATTCATGGGAGAGCGGAGGTTGACCAGTGCTCTCATCGATGACCAGTTCCCTCATTGATATAGGAAACCACTTCCAGCATAACTCAGAAGGGATGTCATCATATTGGGCTAAACCACAGAATGTTGGGCAAATGCTAGAGAGTTGCCCCCATGTGATGATGTCACTTCTGGGAGATATCATTACATCGCTGGTGCTGTCAAGATGTCCCCAACAAGGGCCTCCTGCACAAGGTGTTTCACCAGTTGCCAGGCTTGGGCTGACAAGTGGAGCTGGGACTGCTACCTTCATGGCCTTATGCTTTATGGTGTAAGGTCAACTACCATTGCTTCTTAACCTTTGGGCTGGGAAAGTGTTGTGTCCAGTGTTTTGTGCATACATGCGTTCCCACAGTGGCTCATTGGAGCCAGCAAATGAGCTTGGGACTATATGAACTATGGGAGCAGGATCCAAGTACCTGCACTTCCCTGACCACTTGCGGGTTGGCTGGTTCAAACTGACCTATTGTGTGCCTACATGGGAACCCAAAGTTTATATAGTTGGCCCTGTTGGCATCTCAGTTCTCAGTTCAGTGCATGCTTAATATGCTGTAATCACTAATAAAGAGCGGTGATCACCATGATCAGTGCCTCCTCCTGTATCAAACCCACTATTTAACAGAAAGCATTCTCAACTAAAGTAAACCACTGTCTTGATAATTTCAGCAGTGGAGTGGAAATATGCAGTTCTTCATAGAATTCAACAATGTGGGGAGAGGGGACAGAAAACAGCATCTGAAACTAAAAATAGTTCCTGATTCTTTCTGTCAGTCACTGGGAATTCTAAGAAGTTATTTTTATTCCTTTTGACTCACTCACCAAAGAAAATAAGACACTAGAGATCCCAGACTTAATCCAAGAACTGTTCCTCAAAGTAAAACATTGGCAGTAAAGGCAATGAAAACTTCTGAACATCTTCAGACCTTCCATTCCTGACAGTGGGATTTTTTTTTTAAAAAAAATGTAAAATTTAAAATAATAAAACATTTAAAAATATTTAACAGGTGAAATTATTTTTTAAAGCTCTTATGATTCTCAGAGTTTCCATTGACGATAGAAAGTTTTACCATGTTGAGAAATGCTCATTGCAGATACCTGAAAAGAGACTCCTATCTCCAAGTCCTTTCAGCTAATCTTCTCCACTTCACAAATTGTAAATGTGGAGACATGGGTCTCCAGTACATATTAGGCCTTGAATGTGAATCACATCTAGATCAAAAGAGTTTGTTAAGCAAAGGGTGAAGAACAAAATCTGTGCAAATGTAAGACTATGTAAAGTTATCTGAAGCTTATTGCTATAGCCAAAATATTCAGCTTTTGTGCTTAATATTCATCACGTGAATCAAATTATCAGCATGAAACTGGTCTAGATCAATTTAACATATTGCAGAATGGTTTGCAAAAAATATTAATTTAAATCATGTATATGTAGCCCACCCTCTCATGGATTGCTGCCTTGACGTGGCAAGAGGGCTTGTGCGGTTCAGTGAGGCTGTGGGCTATGCCATGCAGGGCCATTCAAGATGGACAGGTCACAGCTGAGAACCCAGACAAAATGTGATTCACTGGAGAAGGAAATGGCAACCCACTCCAGTATCCTTGCCAAGAAAACCCCATGGACAGTAACAAAAGGCTAAAAGATATGGCGCTGGAAGATGAGCCCCTCAGGTCAGAAGGTGCCCAATATGCTACTGGGGAAGAGCGGAGGGCAAGCCCAAGTAACCGCAGAAAGAATGAAGCGGCTGGGCCAAAGCCAAAAGGATGCTCAGCTGTGGATGTGTCTGATGGTGAAAGAACAGTCCAATGCTGCAAAGAACAATACTTCATTGGAACATGGAATGTAAGATCTATGAATCAAGGTAAGCTGGGTGTAGTCAAACAAGAGATGGCAAGACTGAACATCAACATCTTGGGAATCAGTGGATGGAAATGGGTGAATTTAACTCAGAGGACTATTATATCTACTACTGTGGGAAAGAGTCCCATAAAAGAAATGGTGTGGCCTTTATAGTCAACAAGAAAGTGAGGAAGGCAGTAATGTGATACAATCTCAAAAATGACAGAATGAGCTTGGTCTGTATCCAAGGCAAACCATTCAGTATCACAGTAATCAATCTATCCTCCAACCACTGACACAGAAGAGACTGAAGTGGACCAGTTCTATGAAGATCTACAATACCTTCTAGCATTAACACACAAAAAAGATGTCCTCCTCATCATAGGGGACTGGAACGCCAAACTAGGAACTCAAAAGGTAACCAGAACAACTGATAAGTTTGGCCTTGGAGAACAAAATGAAGCTGGGCAAAGGCTAATAGAGTTTTGTCAAGAGAACAAACTGGTCATAGCGAACACCCTCTTCCAACATCCTAAAAGGCGACTATACACATGGACATCACCTGATGGGCAACACAGAAATCAGATTGATTATATACTCTGCAGTCAAAGATGGAGAAGCTCCTTACAGTCAGCAAAAACAAGACCTGGAGTTGACTGCAGCTCAGATCATGAGCTACTCATTGCAAAATTCAGGCTTAAACTGAAGAAAACTGGGGAAGCCATCAGGCCATTCAGGTTTGACCTTGATCACATCCCTTATGAATATACAGTGGAGGTGAAGAATAGGTTTAAGGAACTAGAGTTGATAGACAGAGTGCCGGAAGAATTATGGACTATGGAGGTTCATGACATTGTACAAAAGGCAGCAATCAGTACCATCCCAAAGAAAAAGAAATGCAAGAAAGCAAGTGGCTGTTTAATGAGGCTTTACAAATAGCTGAGGAAAGAAGGAAAGTGAAAGACAAAGGTGAGAAAGAAAGATTCACCCAATTGAATGCAGATTTCCAGAGAACAGCAAGGAGAGATAAGGAGGCCTTTCTGAAGGAACAATACAAAGCAATAGAGGAAAATGATAGAATGGAAAGGACAAGAGATCTTTTCAAGAAAATTGGAGAAATCAAGGGTACATTTCGTGCAAAGATAAAGGACAAAAATAGATAGATAGATAGATAGATAGATAGATAGATAGATAGATAGATAGATAGATAGATAGATAGATAGATTTATTGTCATTGTCACGGTAGGGACCTAAGAGAAGCAGAAGAGATCAGGAAGAAGTGGCAAGAATACACAGAAGAATTATACAAGAAGGATCTCAATGTCCTTGACAACCATGACAGTGAAACCGCTGACCTTGAGCCAAACATCCTGGAGTGTGAAGACAAATGGGCCTTAGAAAGCATTACTAACAACAAAGCGGGCGGAGATGACGGCATCCCAGTTGAGCTATTCAAAGTCCTAAAAGATGATGCTGTTAAAGTGATGCACACATTATGTCAACAAATTTGGAAAGCACAACAGTGGCCATAGGATTGGAAAAGGTCAGTTTATATTCCAATCCCAAAGAAGGGTAATGCCAAGGAATGTTCAAACTATCACAGTACTGCACTCATTTCACATGCCAGCAAGGTCATGTTAAAGATCCTACAAGCTAGGCTTCAGCAGTATGTAGATCGGGAACTACCAGAAGTTCAAGCTGGGTTTCGGAGAGGTAGAGGAACTAGAGATCAAATTGCCAACATTCGGTGGATTATGGAGAAAGTACAGGAGTATTAGAAAAACGTCTATTTCTGTTTCATTGACTATGCTAAAGCCTTTGATTGTGTGAATCACAACAAACTGTGGCAAGTCCTTAAAGAGATGGGAGTACCAGACCGCCTCACATGTCTCCTGAGAAACCTGTATAAGGGTCAAGAAGCAACTGTCATAACGGGATATGGAACAACTGATTGGTTTAGAATAGGAAAAGGAGTTCAACAAGGATGTATATTGTCACCCTGCTTATTTAAATTATATGCAGAGTACATCATGCGGAATGCTGGCCTGGATGAAGTAGAAGTCAGAATTAAGATTGCCAGGAAAAACATCAACAACCTCAGATATGCAGATGACACCACTCTAATGGCAGAGGAGCACCTAAAGAACCTCTTGTTGAGGGTGAAAGAGGAGTGCACAAAAGCAGGCTTGAAACTCAACATCAAAAAAACTAAGATCATGGCATCTGGCCCAGTCACACCTTGGCAAACATGGAAGTAGTGACAGACTTCACATTTCTGGGATCCAAGATCACTGCAGATGGTGACTGTAGCCATGAAATTAAAAGACGTTTGGTCCTTGGGAAGACAGATATGGGGAACCTGGGCAGTTTAATAAAAAGTAGACACATCACACTGCCAACAAAAGTTCGTATAGTCAAAGCGATGGTATTCCCAGTAGTAATGTATGGCAGTGAGAGTTGGACCATAAGGAAGGCCAAGCACAGAAGAATAGGTGCTTTTGAGATGTGGTGCTGGAGAAGAATCTTGAGAGTCCCTTGGACTGCAAGAAGATCAAATTAGTCAGTCCTAAGGGAAATCAACCCAGACTGTTCCCTGGAAGGTCAGATGCTGAAGCTGAAGCTCAAATACTTTGGCCACCAAATGAGAAGGGAGTACTCACTGGGAAGATCCTGATGCTGGGAAAGACAGAAGGCAAAAGAAGAAGGGGACAGCAAAAGATGAAATGGCTGGACAGCGTTATTGATGTAACAAATACAAATTTGAGCAGACTTCGGAGGATGGTAGAAGACAGGACGGCCTGGCGTGACTTTGTCCATGGGGTCGCAAAGAGTTGGACTCAACTGTGCAACTGAAAAACAATATGTAGCCCATATTAGAAGAGCATGATAAAATAAAAGCTCACCATGACTACCACGAGCTATATACATACTCATGTGGCAGCAGGGGGAAAACTCATTTCCTTTACCAGGGACTGATTTTGAGATCCAGGTCATACCATTTTATCAACATAACCCTCTGTAATTCAGTTGTGGTCTGTCAAATTTGAATAGAGATTTTGCAGCAGTGGGTGGGCAAGGAGTCAGTGGATGGACACAAGCTACTGTTATCACTACAAAGCATGATCTCATGAAAAGTTAACTGCTGGTTTACTTAGTAATCACCACTGAATGTTTTGAAATTGACAGCTCATCTTGAATACTTAAAGCAAGACTAGTTTATCATTTCCTGAAAAAAGCAGAAATGTGAAATGGCTATGTGAGCAACACTTAAGTTTATTCTGAGCTTTTAATCAGAAAATTAAGCTTCATAGAACCATATATGTTGTATTGCCAAGCAAGTCCACAATCAATCAATCAATCAACATTTTATTTATATCCCGCCCTCCCCGCCCAAGCAGGCTCAGGGCGGCTAACAACATCAATGAGGATTCACCTAACCTTCATCTGTATAAACTTTCCAAAGGATTATTTTGCTAACGAAAGAGTTAATGTATTTATAAAAAGATTACATATTAGATGCTGTGAGAAGGTCTCACTACCAACTCTGAAACATTTTGATTACAACTGGTTCAAAAACCAGAGTATATATTACAATCAAGTAGCTTCTTGAGCCTAGGTTACTTTATTAACATAAAGCTGCCATTTTAGGAAAGCTTCATATGTCACAATAGTCAGTCTAGTCTAAAAAATAAAGAAACTCATTTCTATACTTATTAAAAGAAACGTTACCATGTAGGCACTCCAGGAGAATATCACAAACAGCATTAATATTGTTTGAATTGTAAATATGTGTGTGTCAAGTGTAGAAGATATATGAACCCACTTTTCCTGGTTAAAAACTTTGCTTGAGAAACAGTAGATGCCAGAGAAGGTTGTGATTTAGGGCAGCTGGGAAGATGCAGGACAGGAACTGCTGAAGAGATTAAAGGGAAGAGTTGAAAGCTGGAGTGATAGTGTTTATAGTGATAATATTTTCTTTGCACAGCATGGTAGTGTTTATAGTGGAGTGATAATATTTTCTTTGCACAGAAAGATAAAATACATATGTATGAACTTTACAACATGGCCATGCTAGGAGACTTTTTGAAAAAAACAAAAGCTGGGAATAACAGTCCCCACAAGTCTAGCATAGGGAAAGGTTAGGGAATTAATTTTTTGTATCCATTGGAGAAACAAACACACATGTACCATATAAATCAACTGACTACCATTTGCATACTTATGCAAAACACTTTGCCTCGACACCAAGGTTAGTAAATACAGCTCTTACCAGAGCTATGAAATTTAGGGGGGACCCTGCACCATCCTTTTTAATTCCATCCCTCCTTCCAGTGGTTCCCTCAGCTCTTGCACTCTCTTTCCCCTCTCTAGGTCTCCAAACTACCTCTGTGGTGCAGGAGAAGAGCTTGTAAGCCTGCCTATTTCACTCTCCTTTCCCGCTTCAGAAATAGTCACCTACTTATGGATCGGCACTCAGAAGCTGACTGAGGCCCTGATGCTAAGCACAGTTACTTGAGAGTAAGCCTGCATTAAGTTCCTCCTTGACCTCCAGGAGCCATGCAATACGTGTGAAAGAGCCACATGTGACTTCCAAGCCACAGTTTGGCCACCTCTGAGGTTAAACAAATTCTCAAAGGGAAAATCTCAAGCAAATTCTCCAATGTCAAATTTTCACAAATTTTATTATTTTTCAATATTCAAAATTACAAAAGGATAGGTGTTAACAAGAAAAAAGAACCAAGAAAATATAACAACCTTTCCAATTCATCATTATGAATTAGACCTCATTAGCAGACATGCACTCTGCTTTAATAATGAATGTGTCTTTATAGGTAAATACTTTCATTATAGCTAAGGATCATTAAGATCCTCTTCTACAAGTGAAATCTAAGCCATTTGAATGCAGAACTTTTTGTATTGTGCCGACTTCATTATTCTCATCACATTTTGCAAGCTTAATAGCATTGTCTCAAAATCTTTCCTTTTAAACGTCTGCAACAGAGCCTTCATTAGGTGTTGTGTGAAAATAAAGGAACTGGAGGAAAGGAATCTGTCTGCATCTGTGACAGCATAATTTTTTGGAACACAACAGTATGAAATCTTAGATGAGGAAGATTAACCAAGTTTTCTGCAAATCAATGTCTCTGCTGTGTTCTTTGTGGCAGTGCTGGTAACTATAATGGCAACTCTTCCAGAAGCTCAAAATTAATGTTACTGATCAACCAAAAGGAAACTGTGGGAATGAATTTAAGATATATTTGCATGCTTTCAGTTTTGCATTTGACTTCGTCAACATAGATTAGACATCAATAGTGCATGGCAGTGCCCTTGAATTACTAAGTTTGGAGTATGCCAGTCTTTTGTTGCTACTGTGTGTTGCTGAGATTTCCAAAATCAGATGGGAAGCCGAGGGGTTGTGTTACTTTAGTATTTCTACTTCTGAGTTCAGTTCCACATTCTACGTACAAGTCCAGTCCAAACCTTAAATTTGTCACCTCATTGGTGACAGACAATTCATTAGATGCCGTTTCTAGCAGCCAGCAGCAATGCTGCTAGGCTGTGGGAACAGGGTCTGGCAGTATCAGCCCTTGGGTTTGAGGACCCTGGGTGCGAGAATGCAGACTGTCCTGAAGGCTCGACCAGAGGGTGCCTTTCATTGAGATGTGCATCTGGTGGTTGGACCCTCTGGGGCTTGCCTCCCTGCTGGGCCGGCCTGGCAGGAGCTGTGACATACAGCTCCAGCTGGGGGCTGGGTCTCTCACCCGCTAAAGACAGGGGAGCGGTCTGTTGAGACCCCTGACCAGGCCGCAGTTCTGGTTGCACTTGCCGTTTGTTATTATACTTAATAAAGTGGCCCTTAGTTATACCAATACTTTATGTCTGACTCTTCATTCTGACTTGGGGGGCAAATAGATACTGTTTTCTAGTGTCCTGTACTCAGATCACTTATGTGATTGTGGGTCTAGAACTGTAGAAAAACTTGGACATCTTTCATTACATTGTCATCAGTGGTCGATTCCTAGATCAATTTGGATAACTCCTGTTCTTATCAATGATAGGTTTTATTAGAAATTCCTGCTTTAACATTTTATTCACTTTTAGATTCAAATATTTTGACTGTAACTTTGGAATTCTGTGAATATGATTAGTTCTGTTGTACACCAATGCATGTTTTGATGATTGTTACATCCTGATTGAGCTTAAGACCTTTGGTCATAGAAGCTAATAAATGAGCGAGTGAGATATGGATACTGGCAACTCCTACTTGTTTTGTTTTGTTTTCAAGTTATAATGCAGCAAGAAACTTCTAGTGCACCACTAAGGTAAGCAGTCATTCTGTGCCCATGTCTGCTAAGGTTGCTACCAACAGGAATCATGCAGCAAGTTCTCAACAAAGATTTGGTCACAAAAGGTTCCAGTCCTGTGGAGCAAGAAGTACCTCTGATCTAGGTTAACTCATCTGTGATTTGCTATCCCACATGTACTCATGTATATATGTAAGGAATACCCAATGAGCATAGCTGAGCATACCCAATACAACTAAGAAAACGCAAATATATATATATATATATATGTATATATATATATATGTATGTATATATATATGCAAATATATATTGCATTTTCTTAGGGAGCCCTGTGGTTCAGAGTGGTAAAGCTGCAGTACTGCAGTCTGAACTCTTTGCTCACAACCTGAGTTTGATCCCAGTAGAAGCTGGATTCAGGTAGCCGGCTCAAGGTTGATTCAGCCTTCCATCCTTCCAAGGTTGGAAAAAATGAGTTCTTCTTCACCCAAAGGGTGATTAACATGTGGAATTCACTGCCACAGGAGGTGGTGGTGGCTACAAGCATAGCCAGCTTTAAGAGGGGATTGGATAAAAATATGGAGCAGAGGTCCATCAGTGGCTATTAGCCGCAGTATATACATATATGTGTGTGTGTGTGTGCATATATATGTGTGTGTGTGTGTATGTATGTATGTACACATATTGGCCACTGTGTGACACAGAGTGTTGGACTGGATGGGCCATTGGCCTGATCCAACATGGCTTCTCCTGTGTTCTTATGAGTACCCAGCTTGCTGGAGGGAAAGTGTAGATGATTAGGGAAGGCAATGGCAAACCACCCTGTTAAAAAGTCTGCTGTGAAAATGTTGTGATGCGACGTCACCCCAGAGTCAGAGACGACAGGTTTCCAGCTTTTATATTCTCTGCTTAACCTGTCAAATTTATCTCTCCATTTCTGACAGAACTATCAGAAGTAGAAACAGGCATACTGGAAATGCAAGAAGAGCAAAGTTTATCTTATGCTGAGACTTGCAATGCTGCAGATCCTTCTCCCAACAGAGAATCCTGAGGCAAGAGCCCATGAACAGCAAGAGAAAAGAACAATATTTAGATCAGTTAGCATGAGGAATAAAGGGCAATACTAACTGCAAGAAGTAGGGGAAATGAGTAAACTTTGTCATGCTCTTTAAATACAGGAAGTAATTCTACCTTTTGATGACCTCTCTCCTCAGAACATTGCTGTATATTGAATGGAAATGAATGGAACTAGAAAGGGATCTTTTACCTGATGAGGTACACAATGTAAAAACCTGTGTTATTTGTTTATTTATTTAAAACATTTGTAAACCATCTTTCCTCTCAATTTAGGGGCCCTAAGATCATGAACAATATAAATATTAAAATAAGATTAGAAACACAATTAAACAATATAGAAATATATAAAATAAGTAAAACAAAACACATAAAGACAGGAACGGGAAAATCAGTGAGATGCATGATTATCGAGAAAAAAGCCCAAAGGAAAAACCTCCAGAGAAAAACCCCCATGGACATAAATGCTCACAGGAAAAAAGCCCGCATGGAAACATGCCCCCATGGGGAAAAGTCCACATGGAAAAAAGCCCATACTGAAAGCAGGCCATATGGAAAGAAGCCCACATGGAAAGAAGCCCACATGGAATAGGGTTGCCAAGTCCAATTCAAGAAATATTTGGGAACTTTGGAGGTGGAGCCAGGAGACTTTGGGAGTGGAGCCAAGAGCAAGGTTGTGACAAACACAATTGAACTTCAAAGGGAGTTCTGGTCATCACATCTAAAGGGACCACACTCTTTTTAAATGCCTTCCTTCCATAGGAAATAATGAAGGATAGGGGCACCTTCTTTTGGGGGGTATTTTGGGGAGAGGCACTGGATGCTATGCCGCAAATTTGCTACATCTACCTCAAAAAACAGGCCCCCAGAGTCCCAGATACCTGTGGATCAATTCTCCATTTTTTTTATTCATTCCAGCTGTTTTTATTGATTTCTTCCTTCCAGATACTTGCCAGAGTCAGCCCTGCTTAGCTTCTTAGATCTATGAGGCCTTAACTACTTTCTTCCAGACTCACCACGGTTGGAAGAAAGAGAAGCTATCACAGAGCTGGCAGCAATTTGCCTAACCCCAAAACCATACATTTTGACATTCCTGAAAAGTATAGGCAACTGACACTTCACAATACTGGTGTGGAAAAATCCAGACAGAATTCTGGTTTTAGGTGATAGAGATCTTATGCTTGAATTAAACAAAGATACCATCTATGGAGATGGCACCTTTGATAAAGTGCCAAATATGTTTTACCAACTGTACACATGGCATGCCAAGGTGGGTAATTCATATCCACCATGTATTTACATTTTACTTTTAAAAAGAACATGAACACCTATAATAGAATGTTTGAAATAATTTTATTTATTTATTTAGTATATTTCTATTCTGCCCATTCCTCATAGGACTCAGGCCGGAGTACAACATATAATAAAACAATAAAATACAATAAAAACATTTTATAAACAAACAACTCAACAGCACTCAGAAAATTTCCCATATTATCACAATGTTGCCCAGCCTGGCCATCTCACTGTCAGTATTATGGAAAGACAATGCAGTTTCTAAGCACATGCTGGGAAAGTGAAAGTAACTGATCTGTCAGATAGATCATCTAGGTGACAGGAGGTGGCTGCTTGCCAGATTGCATCAGCCTGGACAAATCAACAGGGTTATGGGCCCAGCACGCTTCCGCTGCGCCTGTAAGCTCTGAGAGAGGTGGTGAAGAAGGACGCTGAGGTGCTCCAGAAGCTGTCTTGGAGGAGAGGACCAGCAGTGGCTGAGTGTCAGAGGCTGAGCAAGATGGCTACAGCAGCAGCTACTGTCCTGGTGGATAAACTAACTACCACCAACTACAATGTATGGTCGTAGAGGCTTGAGCATTTCCTGAGGCGAGAGGGGTATGGGACTGTGTGTCTGCTCCTCCCGAGGATCCCACACCAGCAGAGACTGTCCAGGACCAGAGGGCTCTTGCCACAATCATCTTGAGTGTGTCTGATGACCAGCTGGTGCATGTTCGAGGGCACCGGAATGTGAAGGAGGCTTGGGAAGCCCTCAAGGCCGTGTATGTCCAGAAATCAGCAGGCTCGCTGATATCTCTAACTCGGAAGCTGTACTGGAAGTGAATGCTGGCCAGGGAGTCGATGAGGGACCACCTCGACAGTATGTCTGTGTGTTTCCAGGAGTTAGAGCAGCGGGGGAAAGCTATTCCTGATGAGGACAAGGTCTACCTAATCCTCAGCTCTCTGCATGAGAGGTTTGACATGCTCTTAATGGCATTGGAGGGCCAGGATGCAGATAAACTGACTTTGCCGTACATAACGGGAAAGCTCCTGGCTGAAGACCAGAGGAAGCTGGAATGCAAAGAGCAGGCTGACCGCGACTGGCGGGGGAAGCCGACGGGGTGTAAGCAGAAGCCTGGGGGAGTCGTTTCCAGCTGGCAGGCAGAAAAAATGTTACCTCTGTGGGCAAGCCGGGCATTTGTGGAGGAGTTTTTCCCAGCAAAGGAGAGGCCGGCAGCCATCTTCAAGGATGCAGCAAGCAACTCTGGTGAGAACTGGTTCAGGGCTACAGAGTGTGCCATGGATTATAGACTCTGGAGCAACGCAGATGTTTTGCTGCAAGGAGGAACTGTTGCAGGACACTAAGCCGGCAAGTCTAAAAACTGTAAGCCTAGCAGACGGCCGGGAGGCTGACGTGCTTTGCCAAGGCACGGTGAATTTTCCAGGACTAAAGCATACCTTTGCTAATGTACTGTGTGTGCCAGCTTTGGAGACAAGCTTGTTAAGCGTCTCAGTGTTAACAGCAGCTGGTTTCACAGCATCCTTTGATGTTAATGGCTGTAAGATACTGAAAGAAGGTAAACTGTTGGCAAAGGATGTATTGAATGAAAATGTTTATGTATTAGACCAGATGGTGGGAAGGGCACAGACAGTGTGGAATAAGCAACCCCACAGTAGGTGCATTCATAGATGGCACAGATGTCTGGGTCACGCAAGCTATAATACCATCAATAAGACACTAGCCATATTGCAAGGGAAAAAGGTTGATGCATGTAATGTGTTCCTAGACTGCAATATATATAAAGAGGCAAAGTCCAAAGCATTCCCAGTAGCTAAAAAGAGTGACGGGGTGTCAGAGAGGCCACTCCAATTAGCGCATGCAGATGTGGTGGGGCCATATGCACCCAGTGTATCAAAGAATGGATATGGTTTAATCATAGTGGACGACTACAGTCGCTTTGCGTGGGTGTATGCAATTAAGCAAAAATGTGATGTGTTTCCAATCTTCCGGTACTGGGCAAAAAGAGTACAAAGGCAGTTAAACTGCAAAATAGCAGCTCTTCAAAGTGATATGGGAGGTGAATTTATTGGCAAGCAGTTTGAAGCTTGGCTAAGAGAGGAAGGCATTGATCACCGAGTTGCCAACGTCTCCTCTCCAGCCGAAAATGGTGTCGAGGAGCGAAAAGGAGGCACTTTACAAACCATGTGTCACCCCCTACTGGCAGACAGTGCACTCAAATTGGCATATTGGGGAGAAGCATTGAAAACAGCTTGTTTTTTTACTAATAGATTATGGACTCAGGCTCTGGATGATATACCATACAGAGTACTGTATGGAAAAAAGCCAAACCTTGACTACCTTAGAATCTTTGGGTCTAAGGCATGGGTGAATATTCCTCTAGACAAGAGGAGGAAAGGGGGAGCCAGAGCCAGAAAGCTATTATTTGTAGGCTATCAGAATGGCATGAAAGCATATCGGTTTGTGGACTCAAATGATATGGTAAGGCTGAGTAGAGCAGCTTCGTTCTGTGAGGGTGAAAACTGGTCTAGAATTCATGCCAATAAAATGCCTAAGAGTGTTGAGTTACAGCTATCTCTACAAAGTGAGGAGGGGCAAAGGGATGCAAACAGAGAAGCTCCCTCACTGAGACAGAGAGAGGAAATTGCTGGCAGTTCAGACAGTATAAAGCAGGAAAACTCTGAAAATGTAAGGTGCAAAACATCTGAGGTCAGAGTGTCTGCTAGAGAAAACAAAGGAATACCACCTAAACGGTATGGTTATGACACTGATGTTAATCATGTGCTCAGCATAGAGTCCAGATGCTTTAATAGTGTGCTAGATTTGGACTATGAAAAAGAGTAATGTCTGACTGAAAACTAAGGAAATGTAACTGCAATAAATAAATTCAGAGTGTCAAACTAATGTATAAGCACCAAAGAATGATGTGAGTGCTGGTAAACTCAAAGCTGGAAAAAGAGTGTGCTTCTATACTATAAACTATACGGTATGTGCTCCCATGGAGCAGCCAGAGGAAAAAGGATGAGCCAGGGGAGGCTACATAAGCAAACTGCCAAACTGATAAGAATGCAACTACTGGAACAAAATTAAAGTGCAGAACTAAACGTGTGTGCTAACACAGAGTCACTGAGGCAGTATAATAAAAGGAAGTAATAATATGAATGGTAATAATTGTACATCTTGAAAGCAATGAAAAATGTGAAAGCAATATGTAAATGTAAACTGTGTATTAATGTAACTGTGAAACATGTGTGATGTGCAATGTTAAAATATGTTACAGCTATGTGCTATACGAACCTGAGGAGGGGTGTCAGTATTATGGAAAGACAATGCAGTTTCTAAGCACATGCTGGGAAAGTGAAAGTAACTGATCTGTCAGATAGATCATCTAGGTGACAGGAGGTGGCTGCTTGCCAGATAGCATCAACCTGGACAATGTCAGCATGACTCAGCAGTAAGCTGATTGGTCACCTGGGGAGATGAATTGTATAAATGTACAGAGACACTTTACTGTGTGTGGGTTATGTATGGTGGAGTTGCAGCAAAGCATTCTGTCGGTTTGGAGAGTGGAGGTGTAAATAAATTGTATATAGTAGTTTTACCACTGCTGTGTGCAAGCCTTCATTCTTTACGTCACCTAAGACCACCCTCGCTAAACACAGGCGCATCAACACTCACATCATGACGAGATGGCAGATATTATTCCCTTTTATAGGACATTTTATAGCACATGATCTCACATCATGACGAGATGGCAGATATTATTCCATTTTATAGCACAGATGACAATACCGACAGGGGAGGTCAACCAAATCAAGAATAGATGCCCGCAGCCTCAACCAAAAGTCTGGTGGAACAGCTCATTTTACAGGCCCTATGGAAGACTAATAGGTAGGGCCCAGATCTCTGTAGGGAGCTTATTCTACCAGGTCTGGGCCAGGACTGAAAAAGCCCTGGCCCTAGTTGAGGCAAGGTGAGCATCTCTTGGGCCGGGGACGGCCAGCAGATGTTGGGAGGCCAAATGTAACAACCTCCTGGGCATATATGGGAGGAGATGGTCCTACAGGTATGTTGGTCCCAGGCCACATAAGGCTTTGAACATTAAAAGTAAAACCTTGAAGTGGACCTGGTACTCAATAGGCAGCCAGTGCAGACTGTGGAGCACTGGCCAAATGCCCACCCATAGAGGTGATGCAGTCAGCAGGCAAGCTGCCGCATTCTGTACCAGCTGCAGTTTTCAGATCAGTCTCAAGGGAAGCCAGTGTAGAGCAAGTTACAGTAGTCTAGTCTGGAAGTGACCATTGCATGGATCACTGTAGCCAAGTCCTGGGGGGATAGTTATGGTGCTAACTGCCTGATCTGCCGAAGATAACAAAAGGCAGACCTGGCAACCATCGTGATCTGGGCCTCCATAGAAACAGTGGCATCCAAGATCACTCCCAAGCTCTTCACCTGCTGGGCTGGTGCCAATGTGGCACTATCCAAGGCTGGGAGCTGGATGCACATACTCACCCACCCCAGCCCAGATACAAGACCTCCACCTTAGCTGAATTCCACTTCAGCCGGCTCTGTTGTAACCATCCAGCCATGGCTCCCAATGCCTCGGACAGCTGGTCAGGGGTGGTGACTGGCTGGCCACTCATCAACAGATAGAGCTGAGTGTCATCAGCGTACTGGTGGCAACCCAGTCCAAAATCTCAGGTAATCTGGGCAAGGGGCACATGTTAAATAATATTGGCAAGAGAATCACTCCCTGTGGCACTCCACATATAAGTGGATGCTGCAAGGAGGCCTGCTCGCCAAGTACCACCCTTTGTCCCCATCCCTGGAGAAAGGAGAAAAACCATTGTAAGGCCACCCCCCGAACTCTGGTGACAGTAAGGCGGTGGTCATAAGGTTTTAATCAACTGTGTCAAATGCTGCCAACAGATTGAGAAGTATCAGCAGCGCTGACCCACCTTGATCCAGTTGCTATCTTACGTCATCTGTGAGAGTGACTAGGACAGTCTCCATCCCATGGCCTGGGTGAAAGCCGTACTGGAATGGGTCCAAGGCGGAATCAATAATGAAGCTATTGATTCCAGATCTGTCACCTAAAAAGATTTTAGTGGATTTTCAGAAGGCTTGTATGAATGCTGTGA
Organism: Heteronotia binoei; assembly: GCF_032191835.1. NCBI lineage: Eukaryota > Metazoa > Chordata > Lepidosauria > Squamata > Gekkonidae > Heteronotia > Heteronotia binoei. The sequence continues at coordinate 126,324,328 of NC_083224.1, read as the reverse complement.
GGATTGCCTTTCCACACACTGAGGTCGAACGGTGCTATTTTCATCTGTGTCAGAGTCTCATAAGGAAAATCAACAGTGTTGGCTTGAAGACTGAATATAAAACTAATATGAACATAAAAATTACACTGAAATCTCTTGCTGCATTAGCCTTTGTCCCAATCAGTGATGTGAGAACTGTTTTTGATGAACTTGCTGCCACATTTCCAGTTGAAGACAGCTACAGTGCAGTGCTCTTTTTGTTACTGGCGAAAAGAGATCTGCCTACCAATCATTACTGGCGAAAAAGAGATCTGCCTACCAAGCACATCTTGCTCAGCCCTCCTGTCCCGGGAAAAAAGCAAACTTTCACGCTATATGTAGCAACCTCCAGCGCAAGCTTCAAGACATTCAGAACAAGTGGTGGACCAAGCTTGCAGAGAGAACCCAGCTGTGTGCAGACACTGGTGATTTAAGAGGGTTCTATGAAGCCCTGAAGGCAGTATATGGTCCATCATATCAGGCTCAGAGTCCCTTGCGTAGTGCAGACGGCCAAGTACTCCTCACAGACAAGGCATCCATACTGAACCGGTGGTCGGAGTATTTTCAGGTTCTCTTCAGTGCCAATCGCGTAGTTCAAGATTCAGCAATCCACCTTACCCCACTTCAACCAGTGAAAACAGAGTTGGATGAGATCCCCACCCTAGAAGAGACTGTTAAAGCCATCAAACAACTGAAAAGTGGCAAGGCAGCGGGAGTTGATGGAATCCCACCAGAGATCTGGAAGCGTGGGGGCATAGTACTAAATAGCACACTTCACAAAGTACTTGTCACCTGCTGGGAACAAGGCAAACTACCACAGGACTATCGCGATGCAATCATCATTACTCTACATAAGAACAAAGGGGAAAAGTCAGATTGCTCCAACTACCAGGGGATAACCCTGCTCTCCATCGCAGGCAAAATCCTTGCTAGAGTACTCCTGAACAGACTGGTGCCCACCATTGCAGAAGAACTCCTTCCAGAGAGCCAGTGTGGCTTCAGAGTTAACAGGAGCACCACCAACATGGTATTTGTTCTCAGGCAGCTCCAAGAGAAATGCAGGGAACAGAACAAGGATCTATATGTGACTTTTGTCGACCTTACCAAAGCTTTTGATACCGTTAGCAGGAACGGCCTGTGGCAAATCTTGGAACGTTTAGGATGTCCCCCAAGGTTCCTCAGTATGGTTATCCAGCCAAGTTAGACACTGCAATGATCTCTCGGAGCCCTTCCCAATAAGCACAGGTGTAAAGCAAGGCTGTGTTCTCGCGCCAACTCTCTTTACGATCTTCTTTAGCATGATGCTTCAAAGAGCCGCAGTAGATTTAGATGATGATGATGATGGTGTCTACATCCGCTATCGCACCGATGGCGGCCTGTTCAACCTGAGGCGACTAAAGGCCCACTCCAAGACAATGGAAAAACTTATCCGAGAGCTACTGTTTGCTGATGATGATGCACTTGTCTCCCACTTGGTATCAGCTCTGCAGCATATGACGTCCTGCTTTGCAGAGGCTGCCAAGCTATTCGGCCTAGAAGTTAGTCTGAAGAAGACAGAAGTTCTCCACCAGCCTGCACCCCAGGAAGATTATCACCCTCCTTGCATCACTGTGGGTGAATCAGTTTTGAAGACAGTCCAGCAGTTCAGCTACCTGGGGTGCATCATCTCCTCAGACGCCAAGATCGACAAGGAGATTGACAATAGACTGGCAAAGGCAAACCGTGCATTTGGCTGACTGCAAAAAAGAGTGTGGAGCAACAAGCATCTGAAAAAAGGCACAAAGATCAATGTTTACAAAGCGGTTGTGATGACAACCCTCATCTACGGCTCCGAATCATGGGTATTATACCGTCATCATCTACGACTCCTTGAGCGCTTTCATCAGCGCTGCCTTCGCACCATCCTCAACATCCACTGGAGTGACTTTGTGACCAACACTGAAGTCCTCAAGCGGGCGGAGGTTACAAGCATCAAGGCATTGCTGTTGAAGACGCAGCTGCGCTGGGCAGGGCATATCTCCAGGATGGAAAACCACCGCCTTCCTAAGATTGCCCTGTATGGCGAACTTTCCACCGGCCATCGAAATAGAGGGGCACCAAAGAAGAGGTACAAGGACTCCTTGAAGAAATCCATTGGTACCTGTTGCATTTACCATCACCAGTGGTCTGACCTAGCCTCAGATCACAAAGCATGGAGGCACACCATCCACCAGGCTGTCTCTTCCTTTGAGAACGCACGCATAGCTGGTCTTGAGAACAAAAGGAGATTGAGGAAGAATTGTACTGCTACAGCACCAACCCCAAATCAGATTTTTCCCTGCAGCCACTGTGGCCGGACCTGCCTGTCTCACATTGGTCTTGTCAGCCACCAGCGAGCCTGCAGCAGACGTAGACTACTGCACCTTTCTTAAATCTTCGTTCGCGAAGTCAAGCCGAGAGAGAGAGTGCTCTTTTTGACATATATTGAGGGTTCAGCAGGTAGAGATCCTCAGTTTCCTATAATAATATGGAATCATCATGATGCAGCCCTGGAACGGTCACCAAAGGCTATAAACTGTGATGAGGGATTTCACAATGCTCTTAATTCCTTGTTCCGTTGCAGTCATCCCAGTGTGTGGTCTCTATTCAATGGACTGTAGAGGGACCTGGCTTGTCACAAACTAACATTGGCTAATGCACAGGCAGGTCACCTAGAGGTGAAAAATAGGAAATATGAGGCACTACAGGACATGGTTGCCACTTCTGTGCAGCAATATGAGCTGGTGGAAAATAAACTTAGTTACTTAAAGAGATTGACTAATTTGTAATGAAGAATTATATCTGAATTATTGTTGTTGTTAAATAATTGTTGCTTTTACTATTAGGGTTAGATAGTCTTTTGTCGTGTTCATGGGTGTACCACAATGTATTAACATTAAAAAGATTGACAAATTGTAAATTAATAAAGTTAAAGTATTTAATTTTATTTAAATATATTTCTATGTAGAGTTTAATTTCTGTTATTATTGTTTTTCCTTCTTAATAAAGTCCTTTGATAACAAAATGATCAATTTTTGTTGCATGTGAATATGACATATTTTAATCCTAAAATAACAAAATATTATTAATGGATACCTAAGAACATAAGAGAAGCCATGTTGGATCAGGCCAACGGCCCATCAAGTCCAACACTCTGGCCGTTTTCGCACTCACGTTTTACTGGCGCCACGACCATCCTGACGCCGGCGAATCTGCATGGATTTCGCACCAGAAGCTCCGTCGCTCCCAGAAGCGCCGGCTACTTCCGTCGCTAAGCCAGCGCAAACGGAAATCGCAAAGATGCAGGAAAACGTTTGCGCTGGCTTAGCGACGGAAAGCGCCGGCGCTTCTGGGAGCGCCGGCGCTTCTGTTGCGAAATCCATGCAGATTCACCGGCGTCAGGAGGGTCGTGGCGCCAGTAAAACGTGAGTGCGAAAACACCCTCTGTGTCACACAGTGGCAAAAAAATTTATATACACACATACACTGTGGCTAATAGCCACTGATGGACCTGTGCTCCGTATATTTATCTAAACCCTTCTTGAAGGTGGCTATACTTGTGGCTGCCACCACCTCCTACATTTATATAAAATGTATACCTACATTTATATAAAATCTATGGTGCTTTACATATTTTTCCATGTGGGCTTTTTTCTATGTGGGCTTCCTTCAGTATGGGCTTTTTTCTGTGTGGGTATTTTTCCATATGGGCTTTTTTCCTGTGAGCATTATGTCCATGGGCTTCTTCCCTTTGACCTTTTTCCCTAGAACTGAGATTCACTGAGGGAATTCCAGACTTTTTTTTAAAAAAAAAAACTTCACTCACTGGTTGAAGACAGTGATACAAGTGAAAAGATTAATTTCATTGGGGAAGGAATTCCATAATTTTGGTGTCGTGATAGAGAAGGCCCTTTCTCAGGCTGCCACTAAAAATTATCCTTCTCAGCAGGGTCACTAAAAATGATCATAACCACTGTTGTTGTTGTTCAGTCACACAGTCGAGTCCTACTCTTTGCGACCCCATGGACAAAGTCACACCAGGCCCTCCTATCTTCCACCATCTTCTAAAGTCTGCTCAAATTCACGTTTGTTACATCAGTAACACTGTCCAGCCATCTCATCCTTTGCCATCCCCTTCTTCTTTTGTCTTCTGTCTTTCCCAGCATCAGGATCTTCTCCAGTGAGTGCTCCCTTCTCATTTGGTGGCCAAAGTATTTGAGCTTCAGCTTCAGCATCTGATCTTCCAGGGAACAGTCTGGGTTGATTTCCCTTAGGACTGACTGATTTGATCTTCTTGCAGTCCAAGGGACTCTCAAGATTCTTCTCCATCACCACAGCTCAAAAGCATCTATTCTTCTGTGCTTGGCCTTCCTTACGGTCCACCTTTCATAGCCATACATTACTACTAGGAATACCATCGCTTTGACTATATGGGCTTTTGTTGGCAGCATAATGTCTCTACTTTTTATTATACTGCCCAAGTTCAACATTAGGTAGCTTCATATGAGAGTAGGCAGGTTCCCAGAAATCAGGCTGTGGTATTTTACCTCACTGTGGTATTCTACCTCATTAGCATGTTGCTTCTGCCACAATCCTGGCAAATTAAGCTTTTAAGGGTGCCATCTCAGCTCCAGTTCTATCTGTGCCTAAGGACTTGGTCAGTTGATGCAAAGTCCAATTCCTGTCCTTCAGGATCTATAAAACCCCTTTCATCACCTCACTCCCAGTTTCCTGCTGATTGCTAGGTCATGTCTGGCAGCTAGTTTTGCCAGACAGTGCTTGGCAACTTTGGAAGGGCAGCATAGGGTTGCCAGACTCGCCAGGGTTGGAAGAAACCCCAATTTTGTGGAGCACTTCCTTTCTGCTGACCAGCTGGCTGGCGGAGGGACATCCTGCCCCCAACTGGTCCAAAAGGTTTCATTATGATGTCATCTGGAAGTGATATCATCACATTGCTGATGCCATGCAGTGATGCTCTAGCTTTTGGGAAAAACTCTATGGTAAAATCAGCTACAAACCATAGAGTTTTGCCCCAAAACTAGAGTGTCATCCCCTGACATTTGCAAAATAATGGAAACAACTTCCAGGTGATGTCATCACAACCTGCATGTTTACATACATGGCAGAAGATCCCAGAGAAGACCAACAATCGCCCTGCCAGCTGCTAGGTAGAATCTGGCAACCCTA